>NC_083603.1:32337395-32641512 GCF_029168945.1 Cannabis sativa
GAGTCAAGGTCATTCCTATTTCATGAGCCTCCACCATTGTTTCAGACTTTTATAAGTCTTACTAATAGTCGCCACCATTAGGGTGATCCATACTAAAAATAAAACACTTACAAATAATACTTATCTTTTGAGATTCTACAGCGTTAAATTGCTAATGAACGTTCCTCCATTAGGGAGGATTACTCACTAAAACAAGAACTATGTAGAACAACCAATGGAGATCGAACGTCTCTTGATTAAAACTCATTATTAAAAAAAGTGTATTTTTATTAAATCATTTATTTTAATTATATTTTAATAATGAAAATTATAAATTAAACTTGATCTAAAATTAATTGAAAATTATTTCAAACTTTAATTAAATTTTTCAATATTTAATTTTCGAAAATTATATATAAATATATAAAATTCGAAAAATAAATAAATAAATTAAAATATAATAAAAAAAAATTGAAAATATCTAATTCAAGTTGCTCTAAAATAACTAAATTTTCAACTTAAATTATTTTCAAATAAAAATTTAATTAAATAACAAATTAAGCTATAACCACCTAATTTGAAAAATATTCCATTTTAAGTTGATTCAAAATTTAACTAACTGTCAACTTAATATAATAATCCATGAATCTCTCAATAACTAATTCCTAGAATTCCTCAACTTAATTTTGAATTTCAAAAATATTCAAATTCAAGTTGATAAAAAAAATTAGTTATAAATAACTAATTTACAACTTAAATATGAATATTTAATGAAATATTAAATAATTAAGCTTCAGAAGAATCAAATTAGTTATAATTCTATATTTAATTAAATACAAGAAAAATACATGTAGTTTATCTTGAATAAGTTTCATTAAACTAAGTGTGTTTTTCTTAAATTAATTTCAAAATATTCAAATGAAAAATTAATTTCATATATTTCGAAATTAATTATGTTGCTAATTAATTTTATTAGGTTAAACTAAATTAATTAACCTAGTACAGTCATTCAAATCAGGCAAATGAGCCTTCATAGTTGGGTTGTTCATGTGAGGGAGGGTTGGGTTCAGTATGTCGTACCCACTTCTATGGCCCCCTAACTCTCACACAAGGCCCAAAAGAGAGGAATTTAACCTTAAAATGAACAACTGTTATTAATTGAATAGGCCCAAATACTAATTGGGCCTAAATAAAATCTATCAATATGTGACATTTTATTTAGCAACCTAGTCCATTTTAATTGCAAAATTAAATGGGCTACCTATATGCATCTAAGCCCAAAGCAAACATATATGCTCACACAGGCACACAGATTTGGATGGATCCTATCATGTTACTAGGTTTATACACAGATGAAAGAAGAATGCAAAATTAACCTATTACAAATTATTTGTTTGACCTATTGACAATTTGAACCATGAGTTAAAATCCGATCATTGGATCTGTCAATAAGTTAACCGTGACAATTTAGATCAAACAATAATATGATTTATAAAACTTGTTTTAATAATCAAACAATATAAAACACACCAACATGTAACAAGTTGGATACTTGGATATAGGGTTTATTTAATTTTAAATTTATCAATTAATTTAATAATTTCAAAAAAAATAAATAAATAAAAAAACATTTTTTTCGGAATATAAAATAAATAAATAAATTAAAAAAAATTAAAATTAAATCTATAAATTTGAAAAAATTAGGTTTCAACTAAACCTAAATATCTTTTTTTAAAAAAAATGCAAACAACTTTTTAAATTTCATGTTATTTAAAATAAAATCAAATATTAAATAAAATAAAATGATAATTTAATATCATTTTTCTGATTTTATAATTTAATTTAAATAAAAAATAATAAAATTTAAAAGTTAGCAAAATGTCATATTTCAATTTAAAATTTCGTGATTAAAATAATCTTATTTTAAATTTCTAATAAGGTCATTTTATTAAAAAAAATTAAAATATAAATATTTGACCTTAAATTTAAAAATAAGATAAAATAATCAAATTTTTAAAAATAAGATAATTAATTAAGCAAAAAATTAGATTTTTCCCTATTTTCAAGCTTCAAATTTCACTAATATCTTAAATCAATTTAAAAAATACTAATTAATTTAATTCTGATAATTAGATTTGAAATATGAAAAATAAAAATCTAAATAAAAAATTACACAAAAAATTAGAAATTAATTCCATGAAAAAACATGAAAAAAAATGGAAAAATTTGTATTTGGTGCGGATGGTATGCAATGCATACCATCCGCGCGCATACAAAGGTGTGCATGGCTGAGGAAACACGGCCCAGGAGGCTGCTAGCAGCCTCTCTGCGCGCGTAGGGACAAGATTCAGACATCTCAGCCCATCCTGACCGAGAAAACTCGAACAAGGTTTGTCCGAATGCGCGTGAACCCCTGGAATCAAGGGGATCCGCGCGCGCACGTGGGGGTGACACCACCCCTGATTTTTCCAATTTTCAAAAATTCATAACTAATTCAAATTAAATCGAAATTGAGTTCTGTAAAAAAATGAATTGCTTAATTTTTTCCAAACTATCCAAAAAGATAATTCTAGAAAAAAATTCAAATTATTTTTCGTAAAAAATTTGCAAACATCAAACAATCATCAAATAACAAATAGATCAACATGAAACCATCCAAATCACACATATATTGTTTTAAGTCCAAATTTCTTGAAAGTAAATCAATTACCATGGCTCTGAGGCCAGTTGTTGAAATTATTTTACCAGGATCTAGATTTACTAACAAGTATGTTATTAACATCCTAAACATGAACTTCTAAAACGATATGAAATAAACACACATAAAGTATCAGGAACCTTACAGTGGTTGCAGCGGAATATAATGTCTCATTCCACTCAGATCTCTAACCCTTGTATCGTTTCTGTAGCAAGGTATCACCAAGATCTGAGTCTGAATCTCCTTCTCTTGAAACTGGATTCTTCACAGCCTTACACACTATGATTGAGTAACACTTGATGTGTGTGGGCACTTACTCTAATCACTCTAGGGTTTGAATTGAAGAGAGGAAGAGAGAGATAGAGTTTTGGTTTTGGTATAGGAAAGGAGGCTCAAAATTTTTACTGAAGGAATGAGATGCATCATCTTTTTCCTTTAGCCATCACTACCTATTTATAGAAAACCACTTAGGGTTAGGTTAGATTTAATTAGCATTAAAATAATGAAAAAATAAAGTGGCAAAACCCTTCCCAAGTGGCTGGCCATGGATTGTGGGCCCCACTTTGCAATTTTGCCATTTTTCTCATTTTTCATCTTATTTTCTTAAAAATGCCATTTTTTAAATTTAACCACTTAAATGTCAATTCTAATTATTTAATAACTAAAAATAATTATTAAATAATATTGCCATTTAATATATTTATAAATTAGACTCAACAAAGTCTCTTAATTAACAAATAAACCCTAGATTATCTTAAGCCATAGCTTAGTGACAAATCATAAACTAGACATAGTCTAATTTTAGAATTATAATTGATTAATTAAAATCAATTAACTGAGTCTTACAAGTAGTATTGTCTCAACTAGTATGGGGACCATGGGCCTACATATCCGAGCTTCCAATAAGCAGATCTAGAATTTACCAAGTAAATTCACTAACTTATTAACTCCTCATTGCATCCACCATAGAACTTAGAATTGCACTCTCATTTATATAGAACGCTCTATATGTTCTACGATGTAGATACTATCCATTGTTATAATCCCAATAATTAATGATCCTTTATAGATGATCTACAATGTATAGGATTAATTTACCGTTACACCCTTCAATGTATTTTATCCTTAAAATACTTAGCCACCTATAAATGATATTTTAGGGAACTAACATAATGTTGGAAATATTTTACTAGGATCTAGATTTACTAACAAGTATGTTTCATTAACATCCTAATATGAATTTCTAAAACAATAAAATAAACACATATAATGACTCCTTCCGTTCAGATCTCTAGCCCTTGATTCCTTTCTGTAGCAGAGCATTATCAAGATCTGAACCTAGATCTCTTTATCTCCTTCCTTGATGCTGATTCTCCTTCTTATTGATTGGATTCTTCACAATCTTCCACACTATGATTGAGATACCACTTGATGTGTGTGGGCACTCACTCATACACTCAAGGTTCGAAAATTGAAGAAGAAAAGAGAAGTAGAGAGTGACGGCTAGGGTATAGGTAGAAGGCTTAGAATTTTTCTCTGAAGGAATGAGATGCATCATCTTTTTCCTAAAGCCATCACTATCTATTTATAGGTAACCACCTAGGTTTAGGTTAGAATTATTTGGCATTAAAATAATAGAAAAATAAAATGGTAAATTTCATTAGTGTGGCCGGCCCTAGGTATGGATAATGGGCCCACTTTGCAATTTTGCTGTTTTGTCATTTTTCCATCCCATTTTCTCAAAAACCCCAATTTTCCAATTTAACCACTTAACTGCCAATTTCAATTATTTAATAACTAAAACTAAATTATTAAATAATATTGTCATTTAATATATTTATTAATTAGACATATAAAGTCTCTTAATTAACAAATAAAACCTAGAATCTTTTTTCTTACAATGTTGCCCTTGTTTAGTGAAAATTCGTAAACTAGACATAGTCTAATTTTAGAGTTATAATTGATTAATTAAAATCAATTAACTGAGTCTTACAAGCAGTATGGTCTCAACTAGTATGGGGACCACGGGCCTATATAATCGAGCTTCCAATAAGTTGAACCGAATTTACCAAGTAAATTCCCTAACTTATTAATTCCTTGTTGAATCCACTCTTAGAACTTGGAATTGCACTCTCTGTCATATAGAACGCTCTATATGTTCCATGATATAGATACGCTATTAATTATCCATTGCTATAATCCTAATTTGAGATGATCCTCTAATAGATGATCTACATAATATAGGGATTAAATTATCGTTACACCCTTCAATGTATTTAATCCTTAAAATACTTAGCTCCGTATAAATGATATTTCAGCGAAGTGAAATGGGTACTCAACCATTTATCTCTGTTTAGCCAAGCTCGAAGGAAATCATCGTTTCCCTTCTAAATACCTATAGAAGTGAAATGATCCTCTAATAGATGATCTACATAATATAGGGATTCCATATCTATGTTTAGCGCTCCCACTCAATTATACTAACATGTTCCCAAAATGTACGTATCACCCTGACCACAAAGTAGGCTTAACTAAAAAATCAAAGAACATGTATAATACTCTTGAGATCGAACCTAATCATATCAGGATCAAGATCATTTGATCTAGGATCAACTAGGTGATATTGAATTGAATAGATATTACGGTAAATTTTAACATATCTAATCAAAGTTCAATATCGGTCCCTTCAGATGTATACTCCATACATCCGATACTGGTAAACTTTGCCAATGTCCTGGAAAGGACATAACACTTATCCAAGGTGTAAGAATACCAATCGCTGATTATCATGCCAGTCTAAATCCTACAAACTGACAAATCAGGGAATTAAACTTTCGAACATATAATCAATATTATATTTCACTGTGCAAACAACACTATAATCATTAACAAATACATATGTTCTGGACTTAATAGAATTTATACATTAAACAATCATGAAATAAATCATGTGAACCATGCAACATAAAATGTTATTTCTGATCTTTATTAGTAAATCTGATTATTTTGAAATGGGTTTTATTTAGGGCACAAAACCCAACACATAATCACTGAAATGAGTACTCAACCATTTATCTCTGTTTAGCTAAGCTCGAACGTAATCATTATTTCACTTCTATGTCTAGATAGACGCTATAGATTCTATATCTATGATTAGCGCTCCCACTCAATTACACTACCATGTTCCCAAAATGTACGTATCACCCTAACCAAAAAGTAGGCTTAACTAACAAATCAAAGAACATGAATAATACTCTTGAGATCGAACCTAGCCATGTCAGGATTAAGATCATTTGATCTAAGATCAACGGGCGATATTGAAATAAATAGATATTACGGTAAATTTTAATATATCTAATCAAAGTTCAATATCGGTCCCTTCCGATGTATACTCCATACATCCAACCCAAGCTTTACTTTAACCAATGCCCTGGAAAGGACATAACACTTATCCAAGGTGCAAGTAAACTATGTTGTAGATTATCATATCAGTTAAACCCTGTGTATTGATGAATCTAGGAATATATATTTAATCACACAATCTTGATTACTTTCCACTATGCTGACGACACAATAAACAAGAACATTAATGTGATAAGGGTTTTGATGAATTTATAAATCAAATAAACATATAAATGATAAAAAGAACCAAATGAAACATTAAATAAGTGATGAAAATATGTCTCTTTATTGATAATTAAAAGATAGTGATTACATTGAAATAGAGTTTTATTTAGGGTACAAAGCCCAACAAAATGCTCAAGGTTCTGAAAAAACCCCTATTGCAAACTCGACTGAAGCTCAAAAGAATTGTGAGGCTAATGGAAATGGCAAGAACATTGAGCAAGACGTCATGGCCAGCTTTGCTCAATGTCAGAAATTGATGAATATGCTGTCTCAGAAAAGCTTAGAACATCACAATAGTGAGCAGACAAATCAGCCCTCAGTTTCTTAATTTTCTGGTAAAATCTTTCCTAAAAACTCTTGTTGGATTATCGACACTGGTGCTACTCACCATGTGTGTCATAATCTTTCCATTTTTCAAAGTACCTACGCTAATTCTAAGTTTTCTTGTGTCAATTTTCCTAATGGTAACACTATCAAAGTTTTTTGCTTATGAACTATTGTTATATAACCTAATCTTGTTCTTAAAGATTTCTTGTATGTCCCTGATTTCCATCTTAATTTGTTATCTGTCTCTTCCATGCTTGAAACCAAAACTTCTGTCTTCACCTTTTACCCTGATTATTATGTTACACATCAGATTGGGATGGCTAGGAGACTTGGGAAGTTGTTTTACCTTGAGGAGCCTGCTGTGAAAATTAGCCCCCATGTCTTTTCTTTAATTAATGATTCCAACATAGATAATGATTCTGTTTGGCATTTTAGATTGGGGCATCCCTCTTGTATAAAAACTCATTCTTTAAATAAAGATTTACAATTTCAAGGTCAATCTTGTTCCAATTTTCATTGTCCTATTTGTCATTATGCTAAACAAAGAAAGCTACCTTTTGTTTCTAATCACAACATTGCTAAAGATTATTTTGATCTTATACATATAGACATTTGGGGACCTTTTAATATATTGAATGTTGGGGGGCATAAGTACTTTATCACCATTGTTGATGACCATTCTAGGTATACTTAGGTTCATTTCATTAAAAACAAGGCTGAGGCACAAACTGCTATCCCTAATTTTATTCAACTCATTAAAACTTATATGGAAAAACCATTAAGGTTGTGAGGTCTGATAATGCTGAGGAATTGCAATTTGTTGAATTGTTTAATAATCTTGGCATTATTCACCACCATTCTTGCATACATAGGCCCCAACAAAATTCTGTGGTTGAGAGAAAGTACCAACATTTTGATAAGATCTAAGACAGCAAACGGTTAACAACACCAACAATATACCATAGCAGAAGAGAAATTCAATAATATTTAAGCAACAGTAGCAGGATTGGAAGAAAATACTAAGAAGCTTTATTGAGATATCAATGGAGACTAAGTCTCTTACAAGGAGAAGGAGCTCTCTCCAAACAGAGAGATCACTCACTAATTCTTGCATAAACCCCCACAATAGCTTCACCAATTACTATAAGGTCAAACAGTACCGAAATTAACCTCTAACCAACTCTACCCGCTCAATCACAAATGACCCAATTACCCTTGAGCCATGTGTCTAATTGGCCTCTTTCTAGTATATGTATATCGTATAGTGTTGGGTTTGATGCCCTAAATAAAACTCATTTCATATAATCAGATTTACTTATTAATAAAGATCAGAAATAATATTTTATGTTGCATGGTTCACATGATTTATTTCATGATTATATGTATATAATGTATGAATTCTTTTTAAGTCCAGAACAGATGAGTTTGTTAAAGATTATAGTGTTGTCAGCACAGTGGAATATAATCTTAATTATATGTTCAAAAGTTTATTCCCTAATTTGTCAGAACACTGGATTTAGATTGACATGGTATAATCAGCGATAGGTATTCTTACACCTTGGAAAAGTGCTATGTCCTTTCCAAGACATTGGAAAAGTTTACCAGTATCGGATGTACGGAGTATACATCGGAAGGGACCGATATTGAACTTTGATTAGATATTAAAACTTACCGTAATATCTATTCAATTCAATATCACCTGTTGATCCTAGATCAAATGATCTTAATCCTGATATGGTTAGGTTCAATCTCAAGAGTGTTATCCGTGTTCTTTGATTTGTTAGTTAAGCCTACGTTTGGGTCAGGGTGATACGTACATTTTGGGAACACGGTAGTGCAATTGAGTGGGAGCGCTAACATAAATATGGAATCTATAGCTTCTATCTGGCAAATAGAAAGTAAAGGATGATTTCCTTCGAGCTTAACCAAACAAAAATAAATGGTGGAGATCTCATTTCACTTAGCTGAAATATCAATTATACAGGGTTAAGTGTTGTAAGGATAAAATACATTGTAGGGTGTTACGATAATTTAATTCCTTTACAGTGTAAATCATCTATATAGAGGATCATTGATCACATTAGGGTTATAACAATGGATAACTAATGACGTGTCTATATCGTGGAACATATAGAGCATTCTATATGACTGAGAGTGCAATTCCAAGTTCTAAGTGTGGATTCAATGAGGAATTAATAAGTTAGGGAATTTACTTGGTAAATTCGGTTCAACTTATTGGAAGCTTGGTTATATAGATCCATGGTCCCCATACTAGTTGAGACCATACTGCTTGTAAGACTCATTGATTTTAATTAATCAATTATAATTCTAACAGTTAGACTATGTCTACTTTATGAATTCTCACTAAGTAAGGATGAAATCGTAAATAAAAAGGTTTCTAGGTTTAATTATTAATTGAGAGACTTTGCATGTCTAATTAATAATTATTTTAAATGACAATATTATTTAATAATATATTTTAGTTATTAAATAATTAGTTTTGGCATTTAAATGATTAGAATTGGAAAAGTGGCATTTTTGGAGAAATAGAAATAAAATTGAGGAAATTGCAAAATCCAAGTGAGGCCCATTTCACTCTATGGCCGGCCACCTCTTTGCTTGTTTCCCAATTATTATTTTCAATTTTAATTGCCATGTAATTGCTAATCAAAGCCTAGCAATAATAGGAAAGTGGTGGATCACACTAAATAAGGCAATTAATTAATTACACAGTAAAAGAGGAAACTGCTTATTTGGAAAGTTGTGCTCTCCCTTTTCCCTATATAAAGCAACCCTTGTTCTCTTCTCTTGCATGTCTTTGTATGCTTCATAAGCCACAAAATTAACAGAGAAAAAGAGAGAAAATTTCGAAATCCTTGTGAGATGAGTAGTGCCCACACACATCAAGTGGTACCTCAATCATAGTATGTAAGACTATGGAAAATCTGCATCAAAAAAGGAGAAAAGAAGATCCAGGTTCAGATCTTGGTGATGCTCTGCTACAGAAAGGAATCAAGGGCTAGAGATCTGAACGGAAGGAGTCATAATATTCCGCTGCACCCACTGTAAGGTTTTCTAAACTTTATATGTGTTTATTTTCATTGTTTTAGAATTCATATTAGGTTGTTAATCCAACATACATGTTAGTAAATAGATCCTGGTAAAATAATTCCAATAACTGGCACCAGAGCCATGGTAATGATTTACTTTCATGTAATATGAATTAAAACGATGATTTATATGTTTTGTGTTGATTTGGATGGTTTCATGTTGGTTTATGTGCTTATGTGATGAATGTTTATGTTGTACGGAATTCTTCTATGGAAAATATTTTTTCTATTTTTTAAATTATTTTATTTGGATTCCTTGTGAAAAATTGAGTAATTTTTTGTTTTTACGGAACTCGATTCCGATAAAAATTGAAAGAGTTATGATTTTTGGAAAATCAGGGTTCAATGGTGTTCCCGACAAATTGCGAATTTTGTGGGTTTTTCCCCAAAAATCCAATTTTTTTATGGGATTATTTCCCAAAATTCATTTTTCCAATTTTAAATATTTCTAAATTAAAATATTTCCAATTTTAAATATTTTCAATTTGGAATTTTTCCAATTTTAAATATTTTCTTTTTTGGAATATTTCAAATTTTAAATATTTCTTATTATTGTCAGATTTAAAAATTTATCAACTTCTTTAATATTTATTTATTATTTAATTATAAGATTAGATATTTTGATATTTAAGATATTTTAAATTAAAAGATAATTTTGTCTTTTTATTTAAAATATTATATTAAAATTATCTTATATGACAAATTAAATAATTAATAAATTTGAAATTAACATAGATATTTTTATAGATATACTTACCATAATATTTTCAAATTCAAAATTTGTTATTTTGTTAAATATTTAATTTTTTTATAAATTATAAGTTTAAAAATGATATTTTTTCTATATATATCATTTTTTCCTTGTTAGAAATTTATAAATCATATCTTAAATATTTAAATAACATAGATATTTTTGTAGAGATTTGAATATTGCTTAATTTGTGATATTTTGATATAAAATTATGGTAATTATTATTCATTTATTATTTTATTCCTAAAATAATAATTATCTAACCAAATCTATTTTAAAATTGGTTTATTTTATTAAATTATAAGATCTGAAAATGATATTGAAGATTCTTTCCTTTCAAATCATTGATCTTATTAGATATTTAATTTAATTTGATTCAAATAAACCTAGATATTTTAAAATTAGTTTCCTTTATTTGGTTAGTTTAAGAATAATAATTTAATTATATTAATATCTTATTTCGCATCTGTTACATGGACAATATTTGCTTCATTTTATTAATATTGTTTATTCAAACTTTTTTTAAACAAACATATTATTTATTTGATCTAAATTGCTATGATTAACTTGTTGACAGATCCAATGATCTGATTTTAATCATAGTTCAATTGTCAATAGATCTTATGAATAATTTGTAACAGGTAAATTTTGTACTTCTTTCATCTGTGTAAACCTAGTAACATGATAGGGCCCATCCAAATCATTTGACCTATGTGAGCCTATATGTTTGCTTTTGGGCTTAGATGCATATAGGAAGCCCATTTAAGTTTTACTAAGTAAATGGACTAGGTTGCTAAAATAAAATTTGACATAAGTAATTTTATTTAGGCCCAATTAGATTTGGGCTTATTCAATGAATAACAATTGTTTATTTTAAGGTTAAATTCCTCTCTTTTGGGCCTTGTGTGAGAGTTGGGGGCCAATAGAAGTGGGTACGACATACTGAACCCAGCTCTCCCTCACATGAACTACCCCAATTGTGAAGGCCCATTTTCCTTATTTAAATAATTGTATTAGGTTAATTATATTAGTCTAACCTAATTAAAATTGAATTAGCAACATAATTAACTTTTAAAATATATGAAATTTATTTTTCATTTTAATATTTTAAAGTTAATTTTAGAAAAACACTTAGTTAATGATGTATATTCTAGATAGTTATTTTTAGTAATAATTATTATTTCTAATATTAAATAGGAAAATATTATTGATTGTGAAATTAATTATCTCTTAATTAATTTTGGTACAATCTAAGTTTAGTATATTTTCTTAGTATTAAACTAGAATTAATAATTAAGTTTCCTCTATACTTAATTATTTATTTCTTGAATTTAATACATTTAATTAAATTAAAAATTTCAAAATCTAAGTTGGTTTTCATCATGATACTTAAATATTGTTATTTTCATGTTATTTAATTAAAGTTGAAAATTATCTTAAGTTTAGAATCTTATTTTATAATAACTTAAAGCTTAATAATTTTCAAAATATATTTTATTTTATTTTATTAATCATTTTCCCAAAAAAAAAAATTCGAAATTGTATTTCTTTAATGCAGAAATTTCGAATTTTATTTGAAAAATAGATTAAAGTTGAAAATTAATTTTTATTAATTTTGGACCAACTTAAATCAATAATTTTTTCATTTAATGATTAATTAAAATAAATGAACTAAAATATATTATAATTAGAAATTGAATTAATTAGTTAGAGAAAGTCTAGATAGATATTATCTGTTTTGCTTGAAATAGTTTTCTAGTGTATTTAATTATATAGAAAATTAATATTTAAGTTGATTCTTAATCATGATAATTAAATATTTTAAATTTTTCTTAGATATTTAATTAAATAGGAAAATTATATTTTTTTTTGAAAATTAATTTTTATTAATTTTAGGCCAACATAAAATTAGAGTAATTTTCCAGGATTTATTTTTATTTTATTTTAAAGCATTTTCCAAAGTAGTATTCTTATACACTTTTTTTTCGAAATGGAATATATATTTATAGAAAATTAAATTTGAGTTGTAAATTAATTTTGAAACAACTTGAATTGAATAATTTTCTAAATATTTATGGAAATTATTACTAAGATGGAAATAATTCACGTTATTTTCATATCCATCTAAGTATAATTTATAAAAATTACATTAAAATTTATATTTAGAATATTTTATTCTAAATTGGAAATTTTAATTAAATAAATATATATTTAAAATCGAATGATTAAAATAAATATTACAAGAAAATACAACCCTTCATTAAATAATGAGCTTTATTATTATAAGGATATTCGATCTCCATTGTTGGTTTTACATGGCTATTGTTTTAGTGAGTAATCCTCCCTAATGGAGGAACGTTCATTAGCAAGTTAGCACCGTTTAATCTCGAAAGATAAGTAATCTTGTAAGTTTTTTATATAGTTTATGATCACCCTAATGGTGGCGACTGTATAAGACTTCTAAGAATATGAAACAATGGTGGAAGCTCATAAGATAGAATAGCCTTGACTCTCGCCTAAACGGGACAACACGGATTCACATCTTGATCGAATAAAAGGTTGCTAGAATGTTGATCATTTTAGATGAGCTGACAACTCTATTCAATGAATGGTAGCTTTGACTCTCGCCTAAACGGGACACTGATATCAGTTTGTTGAAAACCTTGGAAATTATTTAGGATTGTATGTTTTAGTATTTTCACTTGTTATTCCTACTTGCTATGTGCTTCATAATTTCTGAATTGTGTATGAATTTGTATTGAACCATGTTATTTTCTGTTATTAAATTGTAGTTTAATTTCGAATCTTCATTGTTGGTCTAACTTGGCTTGTTTTTCTAATGAGATAAATCCCTAATGGATTTTCACCATTAGACTAACAGAATAGTATTAGATCTCGAAAGATAAATATTGTATATGCAACATGTAGCTGTTCATCAATTGATGACACCTTAGACTAGTATTTTACAATATCAAACAAGAAGATTGTATAAATAAGATTACTTTGACTCTCGCTAATCGGAGCATCGTTGGATTCTTATTTAAAACGAAATTATCCTAATTCCTCTTAGCTTATTCATTTCGAATTAGCTTAATGACATATCATTGGATGAATGGTCTATAAATCATTTAAAGTCTTATTTTCTCTTAAGAAATTAGATGACGCATATGATTATATTCCCAGAATTCTATCCCAAAATGATATAAATCCTCAATCTTAGAAATCTCCTACTTGTATAGGCAAATCATAGAGTTAGATTAGTAGTGGTGGTCCAAGAAAGAATTACTAATTATACAGTTACACTTTCACAAGTGTTTCATAACCATTTTCTTTCAATGGATTTAAACTGTATGAGTTTAGTATTCTGTGACCAGAATCCACTTGCACTATTCTAAGAACTCTTTGTTGTAACTAAAAGATACAACCACATTTTATGAATCTATGGCATTTGTATCTTGTTCATAGTGATTTTGACAAGATCATTCTCTGCATTGAGTTAATATGCCTATATCCACAAAAAGTATAATCATCTCATTCGTAAATGGATGTACATTCAGGGGTGGATATGAGTTTTCGTTGTATTCTTAAAACGATCACTCTAGATTTTACCTTGTGCAAAAGAAATATGAAATGTTTGAAAAATTTCATGAATTTCTAGCAATGGTAAGTGGTTAAAGATCTTGTGAACTGATAGGGGTGGAGAAAAAGTTAGTAGATATGTAGTTCAAAGATCATTAATTTGATTTTTGAATTATATCCAAACTTACCTCCCCAGAAATTCGAGTTGCATATTGATGATTAGTTACTAGTCGTTGCGTAAATCCTTCTATGGTAATAAAATTTCAGAATGATGCAATGGCTGTAACTCCTTACTAGATTCATGGATGACCTAATCGAAATCTTAAGAAAAGCTAGAACTGCTAACCTGGTTTGCATGTTTGTTAGCTATTCTAAGTGATTAGGGGTGGACCATCCCATAGTCATTAGACAAGAAAGTGCTTGTTTAAACAAATACTACTTTTCTAAGAAATGACTAAGTCTGAAAATAAAGTAGAAAATAAAGGAGATAATTTTTTCTTGATTCCAAAAGTGTTCTATCATCTTATTTTACAAGATGATCCCACTGCCTCTATTGTCTTAACACAACTGAAGAGGTCTATACCATTTAGTTTTCTTAGACATAGTTCACGGTATCTTGTTGTAGTGGGAGAGTTTCTAGGAACTCACCTTCTTATAACTTGGAAGACACTATTGATTAAAATCCATTGTGAGATTAAACAAGTAATGGATTGTCAAGATAAGAAACTAAGAAGAAAGCCAAGAGAACTATGGTTTGATCCATTCACATGGAGTAACCTAAAGTTTTCTGTTACAAGGACATGAAAGGAAATTTTCGTTAATAAGTCTATTCAATGGACTTAACAAAACTTCCTGTTCCTAGTATTATAGGTTAGAGTTTATCTAAACCTATGGCTTGTGGTATACCTGGTAATTACTTACTTTAATGCAAGCATAAGATGCAGGAGCATTTTCTTTCCAATGGCAATCTATAGAAGCTTCACAACTTCTTAGATATAGATTATATTTATCTAAGGAAAAGTTTCAACTATTCCAGAGAAGATAAAGCCATGAAAGAATTTCTTAAATCAACAGTGAGAGGTCTCAGATATGCTTTAGTATGCCTTAGACTAGACACCTGCTGTTGAGTGGGATTAATGAGTAAGTATCAGATTAATCCAGGAGAAGAACATTGGAAGACAATCAAGTAAATCTTAAGATTAAGAAGAGGAACTATATGTTAGTCAATAAGGGTGGTTTTGAAACTCTTAGACTACACCACATCAGATTTCGAGACTTACCCGTGTGCTAGAAAGTCTGCTGATGAGATGGTGATTACTTTGGGGGTGGAGTAGTGATTTTGGAGAAGTGTAAAAACCTATCTGAAATCTCTTAGTCTACCAGAGAGAGACTGAATGTTAAAAGTTGCAGGAAAGGTACTTATTCAGTCTAAGGAAAGTTCTATAAATTTGTGGCACCGTTCCAACTTGCCTTAACTACTAGGGTTACTTCCTGAATTACCAAAGAGTAGTTGCCAAAAGTATAGAATCCAGTATCCCAAGAGAGCAGACATATAGAGAGGAATTTCACATTATCAAGGATTTTGTGATTAAGGAAGAGTAATGGTGGAGAAGAGGTTGTGTTTAATTCAACCTATCAGATCCTGTTACGAGGAGTTTACTACTATTACACTTGATTTGTATATCAAGGTGTTAGTGATTATTTGAAATGTACTTTTTGTTTTATATTAGTGCAAGTGGGAGTTTGTTGGGTTTTATGCCCTAAATAAAACTCATTTCATATAATCAGATTTACTTATTAATAAAGATCAGAAATAACATTTTATGTTGCATGGTTCACATGATTTATTTCATGATTATATGTATATAATGTATGAATTCTTTTTAAGTCCAGAACATATGAGTTTGTTAAAGATTATAGCCTTGTCAGCACAGTGGAATATAATCTTAATTATATGTTCAAAAGTTTATTCCCTGATTTGTCAGAACACTGGATTTAGACTGACATGGTATAATCAGCGATAGGTATTCTTACACCTTGGAAAAGTGTTATGTCCTTTCCAAGACATTGGCAAAGTTTACCAGTATCGGATGTATGGAGTATACATCGAAAGGGACCGATATTGAACTTTGATTAGATATATTAAAACTTACCGTAATATCTATTCAATTCAATATCACCTGTTGATCCTAGATCAAATGATCTTAATCCTGATATGGTTAGGTTCAATCTCAAGAGTGTTATCCGTGTTCTTTGATTTGTTAGTTAAGCCTACTTTTGGGTCAGGCTGATACGTACATTTTGGGAACACGGTAGTGCAATTGAGTGGGAGCGCTAACATAAATATGGAATCTATAGCTTCTATCTGGCAAATAGAAAGTAAAGGATGATTTCTTTCGAGCTTAACCAAACAAAAATAAATGGTGGAGATCTCATTTCACTTAGCTGAAATATCATTTATACAGGGTTAAGTGTTTTAAGGATAAAATACATTGTACGATGTTACGGTAATTTAATCCCTTTACAGTGTAAATCATCTATATAGAGGATCATTGATCACATTAGGGTTATAACAATGGATAACTAATGACGTGTCTGTTGGAAATTTATTTTACCAGGATCTTAGATCTACTCACAAGTATGTTGTTTAAACACCCTAAATATGAACTTTCTAAAACGATAAATTAAACACATATAAAGTTAAGAAAACCTTACATTGATGCAGCGGAATTAATGTCTCCTTCCACTCAGATCTCTAACGCTTGTATCCTTTCTGTAGCAGAGTATAATCAAGATCTGAGCCCGAATGTCCTTCTTCTTCAAGTTTGATCCTTCATAGTCTTCCAATCTATGATTGAGTTACTGCTTGCTGTGTGTGGGCACTTACTCTTTCACTAGGGTCGAAATTGATGAAGGGAAAAGAGAAGAGAGGGTTTCGGCCAGGTATAGAAAGTGAGGAAGGCTCAGTTTTTCTGAAGAGAGAAATTTCTGTCAGAAAGGCTTGTGAAAACTTATGATTTGACTGAGCCATCACTTTCTATTTATAGGCAACTACTAGGTTTAGAAATTATTTGGCATTAAAATAATGAAAATATTAATTTGAAATCCCACATTAAGTGGCCGGCCATTGTGTTGTACTGGGCCCAACTTAATTTTACAGTTTTATCAAATTTTATCTCTATTTTCTCAAAAACGCCAATTTTCCAATTCTAACCTTTTAAATGCCAAAACTAATTATTTAATAACTAAAATACATTATTAAATAATATTGTCATTTAATTTAATTATTAATTAGACATATAAAGTTCATTAATAAATAAATAAACCTAGAAACTCTTTTCTTTACAATTTCACCCCTGCTTATTGAAAATTCATAAAATTAGACATAGTCTAACTTTAGAATTATAATTGACCAATCACGAATCAATTAATGAGTCTTACAAGCAGAATGTTCTCAACTAGAATGGGGACCATGGATCTATATGCTGAGCTTCCAATAAGTGAACCAAATTTACCAAGTAAATTCCTACTTATTAATTCTTCGTTGAATCCACTCTTAGAACTTAGAATTGCACTCTCAGACTTATATAAAGCATATTGTATGTTCCACGATATCAATATGATATCTCATTTAACCATTGTTATAATCTTATTGTGATTTAAAGATCCTCTATATAGATGATCTACATCGAGATGGGATTTCTTAACCGTTCTCACCCCTCAATGTATTTTGCCCCTGAAAACACTTAGCTACCTGTAAATGGTGTTTAATGATCTAATGATTAGTCAGTTAAACAAGAGCTCATCCATTTACTTCTAGTTACTAAGCTCGAAGGGAATCATCACTTGACTTCTATACACCAGTAGAAGCTATAGATTCCATATTTATGTTCAGCACTCCCACTAAATCATACTATCATGTTCCTAAAATATACGTATCACCCTGACCCAAAAGTAGGCTTAACTAATAAATCTAAGAACATGAATAGCACTCCTGAGTTGAGCCTAAGCATATCAGGATTTAGATTCTTTTAATCTTAAGATCAACTACTGATATTGACTTGGAAAGATATGTATAACGGTAAGTTTGTAATATCTTAACTTAGTTGCAATATCGGTCCAAATTCAATGTATACTCCATACATTCGAAACTAGTATACTTTACTAATGTCCTGGAAAGAACATAACACTTACTCCAAGTGTAAGTACACATCATCGCTGATTATCACATTAGTGTAAATCCAATAACACTGATGAAACAGGGACCAATTTTTTGATTCATATGATCACAATCACATTCCACTGTGTTGACGATACTGTAATTGTGAATAAACATATGATCTGAATTTAACTGATTCTGTGTGTAAATGTAATAAACATATTAAACCATTAGCACGTAAAATTCATGCAAACATCAATCACTTCAAATTTCTTATATTGATAACTAATCAGATTGTAAAGAGTTTTATTTAGGGCATAAAACCCAACAGTGTCTATATCGTGGAACATATAGAGCGTTCTATATGACTAAGAGTGCAATTCCAAGTTCTAAGTGTGGATTCAATGAGGAATTAATAAGTTAGGGAATTTACTTGGTAAATTCGGTTCAACTTATTGGAAGCTCGGTTATATAGACCGATGGTCCCCATACTAGTTGAGACCATACTGCTTGTAAGACTCAGTTAATTGATTTTAATTAATCAATTATAATTTTAAAAGTTATAATTCTAGGTTTAATTATTAATTGAGAGACTTTGCATGTCTAATTAATAATTATTTTAAATGAAAATATTATTTAATAATCTATTTTAGTTATTAAATAATTAGTTTTGGCATTTAAATGATTAGAATTGAAAAAGTGGCATTTTTGGAGAAATAGAAATAAAATTGAAGAAACTGCAAAATCCAAGTGAGGCCCATTTCACTCTATGGTCGGCCACCTCTTTGCTTGTTTCCCAATTATTATTTTCAATTTTAATTTCCATGTAATTGCTAATCAAAGCCTAGCAATAATAGAAAAGTGGTGGATCACACTAAATAAGGCAGTTAATCAATTACACAGTAAAAGAGGAAACTGCTTATTTGGAAAGTTGTGCTCTCCCTTTTTCCTATATAAAGCAACCCTTGTTATCTTCTCTTGCATGTCTTTGTATGCTTCATAAGCCACGGAATTAAGAGAGAAAAAGAGAGAAAATTTCGAAATCCTTGTGGGATGAGTAGTGCCCACACACATCAAGTGGTACCTCAATCATAGTATGTAAGACTATGGAAAATCTGCATCAAAGAAGGAGAAAAGAAGATCCAGGTTCAGATCTTGGTGATGCTCTACTACAGAAAGGAATCAAGGGCTAGAAATCTGAACGGAAGGAGTCATAATATTCCGCTGCACCCACTGTAAGGTTTTCTAAACTTTATATGTGTTTATTTTCATTGTTTTAGAATTCATATTAGGTTGTTAATCCAACATACATGTTAGTAAATATATCCTGGTAAAATAATTCCAAGATATAGGAGGTCTAGCAATTCTATCACTACCCCCCCCCCCCCCCCCAAAAAAAAATATTTTAACCTTGTCCTCAAGGTTGAAGGTTGGAAATTGCTCGCAGATGACATCAAACTTCTCCCAAGTAGCTCCAAACAAGGGCAGATCCTTCCAACGAATCAAAACTTCATCTTTTTGGTCTGGAGATGTGGGAAGTTGACAAACATTCAGCAGCTCCTCTGGTTCGACAATGAGCTCCAAATTGGCTGTCAAGGTAGGAGGAAGGGTGGTGGATGAGTGAGCCATACCGATAGCAGCGCGGAGTTGTGACACATGGAACACTGAATGTATGGCTGCCGAAGAAGGAAGGTCCAATTGATAAGCGACACTACCAATTCGCTTCTGAATCGCGAAAGGACCATAATACCTTGCTGCCAGCTTCTCATTCTTACGGGTGGCCAACGACTTCTGGCAGTAAGGCCTCAATTTGACAAAGACCTTGTCCCCCACAGCAAATTCAACCTGCCAGCGACTCATTTGCCACATCCTTCATCTTTTGCTGCGCACACAAGAGGTGCATCTTCAAATCATTGAGAAAAGAGTCTTGCTCTTCCAGCCACTGATCAACAGCCATGACCGCAGTAGACCCCGCTGAATAGCGAACCAAAGTTGGGGAGTCACGCCCATACAACACTTTAATGGGCGTACAACTCAAGGAGGAGTGAAAGGTGGTATTGTACCAATATTCCGCCCAAGCTAACCACTTGGCAAATCCTTTGGGACGATTCTAAGCAAAGCAACGAAGATAAGTCTCAAGGCAACGGTTAACAACCTTTGTTTGCTCATCAGTTTGAGGGTGATACGAAGTGCTATGGCAGAGCTCCGTGCCTTGGAGTTTGAACAATTCAGACCAAAAATGGTTGAGAAAAATACGATCCCGATCCGAGACTATAGTAAGAGGTAGCCCATGTAATTTCACCAAAGTGTTGGTGAAACCTTCAGCCACTGATTTGGCGGTGAATGCATGCTTAAGGCCAATAAAATGGCTGTAATTGCTAAGTCAGTCCACCGCCACTAAAACCGTATGTACTGCTTCCAATTTGGGTAATCCTTTGATAAAATCCATAGTGAGATCATCACAAACATGAGCTGGTAGTGACAATGGTTGAAATAGACCCCTAAGAGACATGGACAAATGCTTGTTGCGTTGACAAGTCTCAGAGGAGCGAACAAAGTCAAGCACCTTCGCTTTCATGCCGATCCAATAAACATCGCTTTTCAAGCATTGATAGGTGCGAAGTTCGCCAGAATGCCCCCCAATCTGAGAGCAGTGATACTCCCTTAAGAAATGGGGAATCAAGGACGATGCGGAAGACAACACCAGCCATCCTTTATACAACAACCGCTCATGATGCAACGTGAAACCTGTAACGGATTTTGCTTGCTCTAAATCACTCTTAATTCTAGATAGGAAGACATCCGTATCAATCTCCCGCGACAAACATCCCAATCAAGCCAAGCCGTAGAATTCAACAAAGAACATTTAGCAAGAGGGAAGAGTGATAATGCATCTGCTGCCCGATTAGTGTGCCCTGCCCGATACTGAATTTCGAAATCATAGCCCAATAACTTCACCAGCCAATTTTGATGTTCCGGGGTGACTAATCATTGCTCCAGCAAAAATTAAAGGCTTTGTCGGTCTGTCCAGACAACAAAACACCGGCCAAGGAGGTAGGGCCACCATTTGAGAACAGCAAGAAACATGGCCATGAGTTCTTTGTCATAAATGGACTATAGGCGGGCCCGAGGCTTAAGAACTTGGCTGAAATATGCTATCAGTTGACCTTCTTGCATCAACACCGCCCCTAATCCATACCCTGAAGTATCGGTCTCCACCACAAACGGTTTGGTGAAGTCCGGAAGAGCCAAAATTGGGAATGTGGTCATGGCTGTGCACCACGTTTCAAAGGCTGCGGTAGCTTTGTCTGTCCACCCAAATTGGTCTTTTTTGAGCTGATCGGTTAACGGCCTTGCTATAGTCCCATAATCCTTAACAAACTTCTGGTAGTAACCCGTGAGGTCTAGGAAACCCCGCAACTCCTTGATTGTTTTAGGCAGCGGCCACTCAAGCATGGCCTTGATTTTAGAAGGATCCACAGCAACACCTTGGCCCGAGATAATGTGTTTGAGATACTCCACTTGTCGCTGCCCAAAGCAACATTTTTTAAGTTAGCAAAAAATTGATGTTGGGTCAGCGTTTGTAACACCATTTCAAGGTCCTTGAGATGTGTTTGTTCGTCGGGACTGTAGACGAGGATATCATCAAAAAACACAACCACTCATTTTCGAAGGTGAGGTTTGAAAATTTCATTCATCTGAGATTGAAAAGTGGCTGGAGCATTAGTTAATCAATCTACAACATAGTTTACTTGCACCTTGGATAAGTGTTATGTCCTTTCTAGGGCATTGGTTAAAGTAAAGCTTGGGTTGGATGCATGGAGTATGCATCGGAAGGGACCGATATTAAACTTGGATTAGATATAATAAATTTACCGTAATATCTATTCAATTCAATATCACCTAGTTGATCCTAGATCAAATGATCTTAATCTTGGCATGATTAGGTTCGATCTCAAGAGTATTATTCATGTTCTTTGATTTGTTAGTTAAGCTTACTTTTTGGTCAGGGTGATACGTACATTTTGGGAACATGATAGTGCAATTGAGTGGGAGCGCTAATCATAGATATGGAATCTATAGCTTCTATTTAGACATAGAAGTGAAATGATGATTTCCTTCGAGCTTGGCTAAATAGAGATAAATGGTTGAGTACTCATTTCAGTGATTATGTTAGTTCACTGAAATATCATTTATAGGTGGCTAAGTGTTTTAAGGATAAAATACACTGAAGGGTGTAACGGTAAATTAATCCTGTTGACCGAGGTTTTCAGCAACCAATTAAGTAATATATATGAAAAACTATAGGAAGTTTAATGCATGAGATTTTTACGTGGTTGAGGCATTAAAGAGCCTTAGTCCACGAGTCTTTGTTATTAATTAGAGTATTTATTACAGAGAATGTTCTTGGTGAATTTCTCTCCTATTTTCTCTCTTTGATTCCTTTTTCACCCAGAATCCTCCACCCCCGTCTATGTGTGTTTGTGGGGTATTTATAGTGTTTTTCTGCGGTGATCCCTAGGAATGAATCACTTGTCTTTCTATGCAGGCTTAATAGGGGCACATATTCCAAGCAGATACAAAATAGGAAATACATGACCTATACCGTAGGTATCTTAGGGGTTAGGTGGATATAATATTTTATCCCCTTTGAATTGATATGATTCCTCATAAAGTAGCCATCACTAGCCTTCTTAATCATAGCGTAATAACTGAAAAAATGGGGGGTTACACCATCCGTCATATCGTTTATGGTGGTTTCAATACGTCTTCCCCCATGCAGCATTAAATGTGAGGTGATTGTTCAATAGAGTTCAGTACCTCCCGGAATCGCCTTAGTATGTCCTTGGCCTCCGGGAGCGTAAAGATCCTTCTCATGTCTCCTCCGAGAGACACCTTCACAGAGGCACTCCTCTATTGTCTAAGACTTAGTTGATTACTTTAAAAGTTGGTCCTCTCAGCTCCACGTGTCATCCTTATCCAGGCCCACGTATTTTGGGCAAAATCAAGGGCAACATTTACCCCCCAAGCCTTGTATGGTGGAGAATAAACGAGGCTTGTTTGGTGCCTCCGGGAGGCTCTTCAGTTTAGCGGCACGTGCTTCAAGCGCGTGGGCTGTATTTATGACAGCCATCATTAACATTTATTTCCTTTTGTAGGCAACGATTCTCTTCTCGTCCATTAATGATCAGGCGCATTTAATCGGTGTCAGAAAAGGTACTCAAACGTTTTTAACAGCCCTGGTGAGCATTCATCCCAACCGTTGAATTTGCAGAATACAAATCGATTACGATTCCCACCATACGATGGCGCCTGATCACAGCTGCCTTGCACCTCTCCTGGTCTATAAAAACCAATATTCTTCCTTCACTGGGTTACTTTCACAACTTTGCCATTTCATCCCAAGAATACTTTCGAGAGAAAATTCTAGAAACCATAGATTTTTTATTGCTATTTCTCTGTCGCTGTCAATCTGCGTTCTACCGTCGATCAACACCAACCCCCAGTTTTCAACCTTCATGTAAGTCTTCTGGGTACTTTCTGTTTTTGTCGTTCATTTGCATGTTAGGGTAGAACTTTTGGTTAAGTGCTTGATTTCTGGAAAATAGCTTTGGCGAAAATGGTCGCATGGTGCATATACCCTCTTCTTATTTGTGTTCTATTACTTCTCTTTCTTCTATTTTTGCAATCGACCCCTCTGTCGAAAGATTACTTAGGATATACGACAGTTTTTGTTCCCACGTTCTGTGTTTTTCATTCTCCCTCTGCTTTCGTTACTTTTGAGATATTTGCACCTGATGTTTACCTAGGAAAATCCCTAGAATTTCCATATTTGGCAAACATCCGGAGGGGGCCTCTTTCCAGCAGTTAAAGGACCCCCCATTCCCTTTTTTAACACTAGGGTTTGGTTTGGGGGCTAACTCCTTCATTTTTCCTTCTACAGAACTAAATGTCTACTTCTGCGTCTGGAACCAAATCTTCCCGCAAGGGGGGAGTTACTCTTGCTACCCTGGAGGAAGTGATGAAGGGCCCTGTCGTTCAGGAGAACTACACCTGTCGATCGAATGGTTGTGAGGTGGACGAACTTCGCTCGACCTTTACTTGTGCCTACCAGTTGGAAAAGATCGTGACCGTTGCTGGTATCAAGCCATCTGCTTCTTGAGTTTTTCATCGCCTGCCTCGAGAGGAAGAGACACCCAACCACAACTATGGTGGTTTCAGAGCTTGGAGCCAGACCCACCTCATGTCCTGAGCCATTCTCCCGCTTCAAGATTACTTAATAAACTTTTTAGGTTTTGTTGCCCTTGCGCCTTACCAACTCATTCCCCAAGCGTACCGCCTACTTTTAGGCTTATTTAGTTTTTATGTAGCTCAAGGCTGGGCTTCATCTAGCCCGCCTAAAATTTTATATTTTTACGAACTCGTGTCTGTGTTGGGTTTTATGCCCTAAATAAAACTCATTTCAATATAATCAGATTTACTTATTAATAAAGATCAGAAATAACATTAAATGTTGCGTGGTTCACATAATTTATTTCATGATTATATATATAATATATAAATTCTATTTAAGTTCAGAACATATGAATTTGTTAATGATTATAGTGTTGTCAGCACAGTGGAATATAATCTTAATTATATGTTCGAAAATTTATTCCCTTATTTGTCAGAACATTAGATTTAGACAGGCATGGTATAATCAGCGATAGGTATTCTTACACCTTGGATAAGTGGTATGTCCTTTCCAGGGCATTGGCAAAGTTTACCAGTATCGAATGTATGGAGTATACATCGGAAGGGACCGATGTTGAACTTTGATTAGATATATTAAAATTCACCGTAATATCTATTCAATTCAATATCACCCGTTGATCCTAGATCAAATGATCTTAATCCTGATATGTTTAGGTTCGATCTCAAGAGTATTATACATGTTCTTTGATTTGTTAGTTAAGCCTACTTTTGGGTCAGGGTGATACGTACATTTTGGGAACATGATAGTATAATTGAGTGGGAGCGCTAACATAAATATGGAATCTATAACTTCTATAGGAATTTAGAAGTGAAACGATGATATCCTTCGAGCTTGGCTAAACAGAGATAAATGGTGGAGATCTCATTTCACTTCGCTGAAATATCATTTATACGGAGCTAAGTGTTTTAAGGATAAAATACATTGAAGGTGTAACGATAATTTAGTGCCTATTCAATGTAGATCATCTATTAGAGGGTCATTGATCAAATTAGGATTATAACAATGGATAACTAATGATGTATCTATATCGTGGAACATATAGAACGTTCTATATACTGAGAGTGCAATTCTAAGTTCTATGCGTGGATTCAACGAAGAATTAATAAGTCAGTGAATTTAAGATATAAATTCTTGATCTGCTTATTGGAAGCTCGGATATATAGACCCATGGTCCCCATACTAGTTGAGACCATACTGCTTGTAAGACTCAGCTAATTGATTTTGATTAATCAATTATAATTCTAAAGTTAGACTATGTCTAGTTTATGAATTTTCACTAAGCAAGGGCAAAATTGTAAAGAAGATTCTAGGTTTATTTATTAATTAAGAGACTTTATATATCTAATTAATAAATATATTATATGACAATATTATTTAATAATTAATTTTTTGTTATTAAATAATTAGAATTGGCATTTAAATGGTTGAATTTGAAAATTGGGGTTTTTGAGAAAATGAGATGCTGAAATGATAAAACAGCAAAATTGCATAAGTGAGGCCCATTATCCAAAGCCCAGGCCGGCCACTATTGTAGGCTTTTATCATTTATTTTTACATTATTTTAATGCCAAATAATTCTGACTTAAACCTAGGTGGTTACCTATAAATAGATAGTGATGGCTCTCATTCACACTTAACTTTGTGAACTTTGTGAGATGAAAAACTGAGCCTCTATCTATTCTCTATAGCCGAAACCTCTTCTTCTCTTTTCTTCTTCAATAATTTCGAAATCCTTGAGTGAGTGAGTGAGTGCCCACACACATCAAGTGGTATCTCAATCATAGTGTGTAAGACTGTGGAAAATCAACCAACAAGAAGGAGATTCAGCATCAAAGGAAGGAGAGAAAGAGATCCAGGTTCAGATATTGATAATGCTCTGCTACAGAAAGGAATCAAGGGCTAGATATCTGAACGGAAGGAGTCATTATATTCCGCTGCACCCAATGTAAGGTTTTCGTAAACTCTTATGTGTTTATTTCATTGTTTTAGAATTCATATTAGGATGTTAATGAAACATACTTGTTAGTAAATCTAGATCCTGGTAAAATATATCCAACAGTCTGTCCCCAAGAAAGGAGATAAATTTAAAGACGGTTTTTTCACACTCCGGGCCCATCCTGCCAATGAGGGTTCATTCCCTTATAATTTCCAAAAGAATGTCAAAGAGTATCGTCACCGATTTTGTTTCTCTCCAGGTTTTCAAGCCGTGGAACGCCCAGAGCTGCTCATGGAGTGGGTCAGGATTCTCCCGATGCACCGCACTGCTCCTACCCAACTCTTCCTTCAGCTCTCGAAGGTCTTCTCCACATATGACAAAGATGGTCTTAATGTGGGGGACTTAGTCACGACGGTGAACTGCAGGAAGGCTAATCTTATCACGGAGAGCCAATCGGTGGACGACTTCAACTTCTCCGAGGTCCTTTGCCCCAACATTCGCACCCCGGATGTCGAAAAGGTACTCCGAGCAGACATTATCGCCTCTGCAGAGGACCGGTACCAGAAGTACCTCTTTAGGAGGGAACAACAGCTAGCTTACATTAAGGCTCACGCCGCTGCCGGGAGGACTCTTTGGGTAGAGGCTGGTAAAGAGCGGGTGCCTTACCGGCCCAAGTTACTGCTCCCGGTTCCCAACACTGGGGCTCCTGACACCAGCACCTCCAGATCTGGTAAGTCTCCCTTAGTTATTCATCATCTCCCTTTTGCTCAATATTAATCTCGATGTAGACCTATAGAGTTTGACGAACGTCTCCTTAGATTTAAGATGCCTCCTACCCAATGGGGTGATCATGCCAAGGGCTTTTATTTTTCAAACCTAGGTCATTTTCTAGGCCGGTCCCGGATGGGGTCTCGGCCTCCCGCACCTATCCTTTTGGATCATTCAGCCTATCTATCTTCCAGCTGGTTTCTCACCTCGGACACCATTCTTGGGGATGACGAAGCTAGTATTATAGTGCAGGACTTTGCTAGGGCTGAATTAGATTTTCTGGGTAGGATTAGTTTTACTACTTTGTTCTTGTGTGCATAATTTATCGTGACCATTCTGACACTTGTTTGTTTTTTTCTTAAAATAGCTAGGCCCATGGATGAGCTTTTGGCAACTCTTGCCCAAACTTACAATCCCGACCCCGCCTTGCCTCAGGCACCTGACCTGACGGTAACCGTAGGGAGGTCTTCTTTGATCGTTCCCTTAGGCCAAATCGTCTTGATCGATGAAGATGGGGAGGCTGAAGAAGAAGAAGAGGGCAAGATTCTGGCCCCTTTGGACCGGAAGCGCAAGGGCAAGATTGTGGAGGCTGAGTCTACCAAGAAGCCCAAGAGGGTCAATACTCCAGCTCCCAGCTCTGACTCGGGGATAGCCCCTGAGGCAGAGGAATATACTGTGCCTCCCAACATACTCTTGAGTCCCGTTCATACTGATGAAGAGAGACAACTGCTTCGGATTGCCAAGCACAATTATGCTATGGCTGAATACACAAAGGGGAACGCGAAGGTGGAGGCTTTGAAAAAGGTCCTAAGGGAGGCCCATGACAATTCCTCACGTACTGAGTACTTTGGGAACGCCTGGGATCTAAACATGGACCCCCTGATGGACTATTCAACTGCTTCATCGGGCCTACCCTCGCTCCTTTTGCCTCAGAGCTGACAAGCCACTTTGTCTCCAATTTGACCCAACTCCCAGCCAAGAGATATGCAGCCTGCGCTTCTACGAACTCAATCTACCAAATTCAGGATATTAGCGTTGCCATGATTGCGATAAGTCTATCTGTTAGTGATCTCGGGTCTCGTTTTAAGGCGCCTGTCCTCCCATACTTACACATTTTTCTCATATTTCCAAATTGCTGCAGAGACTGGTCTCCTCTCAAAGACTTTAATTGACCATGGGTACATCATGTCCGAGTTTAGGGGCATGGATCAGGCCATGAAGAGTCTAAGAGACTTGGTGGCCGAGAGGAAAGCTATCCGGGAGGAGGCCCGAAAAAGGGAGGCTCAGATGGAGCGGAGTCACCAGGAGGCATTGAAGGCCAAGGCTGAGGAATTGAAGGCAAAGGACGACGCCCTGAAGACTAGAGATGGGGCTGTGACTAAGGCGAGGCGTGAGCTTAGAGAGGCCAAGGAGGCGGTTGAGGAATTGACTGCCAGGCTAAAGTCCCTAGAGGAGCTGCACCAAGCTGATTTGAAAACGACAGCCAACCTGACCATTGAGGTTAAGGAGCTACGTGACTTCAGGGAGCAGGCTTAAAAGAAGGCAAAAAGAGATGCCCTCCTGGCCCCCGTTACCTACTAGCACTGCAACAAACGTTTCGACGATTGTGTCTTTATGGCTTGGCAGACTAACGGTCAGATACTTAATCTCGACTTCTATCCCAAGCCTGAAGAGGTCCTCGTCCACTTCTGGGAGAAGAAGAAGAGACTTGATGCCTTACTGGAGAAGCTCAGGGGTCCTCGTCTGCCACCTCGAATTTATTAAGCCAGCTTTTCACTACCTCTATCATTATTATTATTTTTCCTTTTACATATTTAATCCTTCTCCCCTCTTTAAGACAATTTACTTATATATTTTTTTTTCTTAAGGGGAGACACTTAAGGCCCGTCCCCAGGCCCTTATCTTTTTTGGAGATTTTCTTTGGGATCCGAACACTTTATATTCACGTTTGAATACATACTTAGCTTTAACTTTGTTAAATTTGGTCTGTTTACATTTGTCTGTGTGGTATGCTTTACTACCCCCCTAAGTGACATGAAATTCAAATTTAGGTCACTCAGTTTTAAAAACTTTGGATTAGAGGTTGCATATATTTGTCTAGTACAAATTTACTTTACAGAACATAAACTTTTATTTTTTCAACTATTGGTAATACTTGCGGAGGTTATCATCATTCTAGGCCCTAGGCACCATGGTTCCGTCCATTCTTTTCAGCTTATAGGTCCTAGAGCCAATTTTGTCCTCAATTTCGTATGGTCCATCCCAATTTGGCCCAAGTACCTCCACTTCGGGTTCCTGAGTGGCTGGAAAGACCCTTCTTAGGACTAGTCTTTGAGTTGAAGTGTTTGGCCACCTTCTTTTGATAAGCTACCATTCGTATTTGAGACTCATCCCGGAGTTCGTCAATTTGATCCAGCGCTTCTTGTAATAAAGCCTTGTTTGCTACCGGATCGTAATTCGTCCTCCTATGGGATGGGAATAATGTTTCCACCGGGACCATTGCGTCACAACCGTATGCCATTGAGAACGGCGAGTGGCCGGTTGTGGTTCTTGGGGTGGTCTAGTAGGCCCATAACACTCTTGGCAATTCTTCAGGCCAATTGTTTTTGCAGGCCAGCAACTTCTTCTTTAGGCTGACCTTGAGGATTTTATTGACGCCTTCTGCTTGTCCATTTGTTTGTGGCCTTGCCACTGCGGAGAATCTTTTGATGACTCCGTGTTGGTTGCAGAAGTCGGTAAATTCTTCGCAGTCAAACTGCTTCCCGTTGTTCGAGACTATCTTATGAGGCAAGCCATATCGACACACTATGTTTTTGATAACAAAGTCTAGTGCTTTTTTTAGCAGTTATAGTCTTCATTGGCTCGGCCTCCGTCCACTTTGTGAAGTAGTCTATAGCTACTATGGAATACTTTAGCTCTCCCCTTCCTGTTGGTAGCAACCCAATAGGATCTATCCCCCATTTTGCGAAGGGCCAAGGGCTAGTCATCAAGGTGATCTCGCTGGGCGGGGTTCTTGGTATGTTCGCAAACCTTTGGCACGAATCACATTTCAAGACATAGTCTATACAATCTTTTTTCATTGTTGGCCAGAAGTATCCTTGTCTCAATATTTTCTTTGAGAGACTCGGACCTCCGGTATGATCTCCGCAAAACCCCTCGTGGACCTCTAGCATAATTTGCTTAGCTTCAGGGTCCGATACACACCTTAAATATGGCATGCTGAGTCCTCTTCGGTAGAGAATATTATCCATCATCACATATCGGTGCGCTTGGTACTGTATCCTTCTATACAACGCCCTTTCTTGAGGCAACTCCATGGTTTGTTAATACCTTGATGGGGTGAGCCTGGAAGTAGGGTCTCAGCTTTCTTGATGCCATTAGGACACAGAAAACTAACTTTTCAATCAATGGGTACCGTATCTCAGCCCCTATCATACGCTTGCTAACATAGTACACAAGACGTTGGACTTTTTCTTCTTCTCAGACTAAGGTTGCGCTGACAGCGTTCTCGGAGATGGCCAAGTACAGTAACAAGTCCTCTCTATGAACCGGCTTTGATAGGATTGGAGGTTTGACCATATGTTTTCTTAGTTTTTTGAATGCCTCCTCGCATTCTTCTGTCCCCTCCAATTTCTGACACTTCTTTAAAATGTTGAAGAAGGGAATGCACTTGTCTGTTGATCGGGAAAGGAATCGGCTTAGGGCGGCAACTTTTTCGGTCAAGCTTTGCACGACTTTTTGCTTCTTGGGGGAAGACATGTTGAATAAGGTTTGAATTTTTTCAAGATTCGCCTCTATTCCCCTCTGGCTGACGATGAACCCCAAAAATTTCCCTAATTTGACCCCGAAAGTGCACTTCTTCGGGTTAAGTTTCATTCCGTACCTTCAGACCACTTCGAAGCACTCTGTGAGATCGTCCGCATGGCTCACGCAAGCTTTAGACTTGACTAGCATGTCGTCCACGTAAACTTCCATATTTCATCCTAGAAGGTCTTTGAACATCCGGTTAACCATTCTTTGATACGTTGCACCAGTATTTTTTAGCCCGAAGGGCATGACCAAGTAGTAGTATACCCCCTTATCAGTCCTAAAGCTAGTGCATTCTTGATCCGCAATGTGCATCTTAATCAGGTTATAGCCGGAGTAGGCATCCATGAAGGACAATAGCTTGAACCCGAAGGTTCCGTCCACCATCTAGTCAATCCGAGGTAAGGGGAAGCAGTCTTTTGGGCATGCCTTGTTGAGATCAGTGAAGTCTATGCACACCCGCCATGTCCCATTTGGCTTCGGCACTAGTATCGGATTGGCTAGCCACTCCAGGTAATATACGTCTCGGAACAAGCCATTGGTTAGTAGCTTGTCCACCTCTTTTTCCAGGGCCTCCGCCTTTATAGGATCAAGGGGACGCCGCTTCTGCTCGACTGGTGGCATGTCTGGATTGACGTTCAAGACATGGGTAAATACATGCGGACTTATGCCAGTCATATCTCCTTGGCACCACGCAAAAACATCCGTGGCTACTCTTAGTGCTTTGACAATTTTATCTTTCTCCTCTAGTTCTAGGTTATTTCCCAGTCGGAGGATCTTGGTAGGGTCGAGGTCTCATACTTCCACTTCCTTGACGTCTTCCATAGGTTCTACAATCTTTTTAGATCCCACACAGGAATCCAACTCATGTTCTTCTACCAATCTTGGCTCAATATTCTCATGGACCATTAACACCGGTAAGTGGGCCGCGACATTATAGCATTGCCTGGCCTCTCCCTGATTGCCCCTCACAGTCCCCACCCTGGCTTCTTGGGTAGGGAATTTCAGACATAAGTGCTGGATGGACATTATTGCACCAAAATCCACCAAGGCTGGTCGGCCAAGGATTGCGTTGTATGCAGTTGGGCAGTCTACCACCACAAAGGTGCAGTACTTGAAAGTACTCTGGGGTGTATCCTGGCATAAGGTGACTGGAAATCTCACTTTTCCCTTTGGGATAAGCGTGGTTCCAATGAATCCCGTGAGTTGGGAACCGCTCGGTGATAAATCTCGGTCCCTGAGGCCTATTGCAGTGAAGGCTTCTTTAAATAACAAGTTCACGAAACTTCCATTGTCAATCAATATTCCAATAACAATTTTGTTGGCAATGGGAGTATCTATGACCAGCGGGTCATGATGAGGGAAACGCACCAGTTTTGCGTCTTCCTCCGTGAAAGTAATTGGCTGATCCATGAGTCGAGGCCTTTAAGCTGGGAGCTGGGTGACTCTGTTTGAATTATTTTACCAGGATCTTAGATCTACTCACAAGTATGTTGATTAACATCCTAAATATAAACTTCTAAAACGATTATAAATAAACACATATAAAGTGTGAGAAACCTTACATGGGGTGCAGCGGAATAATATGTCTCCTTCCACTCAGATCTCTAACCCTTGTATCCTTTCTGTTGCAGAGTATTATCAAGATCTGAGTCCGAATGTCCTCTTGGATTTGGATCCTTCACAATCTTCCAAACTATGATTGAGATACTGCATGCTGTTGGAAATTTATTTTACCAGGATCTTAGATCTACTCACAAGTATGTTGTTTAAACACCCTAAATATGAACTTTCTAAAACGATAAATTAAACACATATAAAGTTAAGAAAACCTTACATTGATGCAGCGGAATTAATGTCTCCTTCCACTCAGATCTCTAACCCTTGTATCCTTTCTGTAGCAGAGTATAATCAAGATCTGAGCCCGAATGTCCTTCTTCTTCAAGTTTGATCCTTCACAGTCTTCCAATCTATGATTGAGTTACTGCTTGCTGTGTGTGGGCACTCACTCTTTCACTAGGGTTCGAAATTGATGAAGGAAAAGAAGAGAGAGGGTTTCGGCCAAGTATAGAAAGTGAGGAAGGCTCAGTTTTTCTGAAGAGAGAAATTTCTGTCAGAAAGGCTTATGAAAAACTTGTCAAAGCATGTGTTGTGACTGAGCCATCACTTTCTATTTATAGGCAACTACTAGTTTAGGTTAAGAATTATTTGGCATTAAAATAATGAAAATATTAATTTGAAAAACCCTTAATAAGTGGTCGGCCATGGTGTTATAGTGGGCCTCACTTGATTTTGCAGTTTTATCAAATTTTATCTCTATTTTCTCAAAAACGCCAATTTTCCAATTCTAACCTTTTAAATGCCAAAACTAATTATTCAATAACTAAAATAGATTATTAAATAATATTGTCATTTAATTTAATTATTAATTAGACATATAAAGTCCATTAATAAATAAATAAACCTAGAAACTCTTTTCTTTACAATTTCACCCCTGCTTAGTGAAAATTCATAAAATTAGACATAGTCTAACTTTAGAATTATAATTGATCAGTCACGAATCAATTAATGAGTCTTACAAGCAGAATGTTCTCAACTAGAATGGGGACCATGGATCTATATGCTGAGCTTCCAATAAGTCAACCAAATTTAACAAGTAAATTCCTACTTGTTAATTCTTCGTTGAATCCACTCTTAGAACTTAGAATTGCACTCTCAGACTTATATAGAGCATATTGTATGTTCCACGATATCAATATGCTATCTCATTTTACCATTGTTATAATCTTATTGTGATTTAAAGATCCTCTATATAGATGATCTACATCGAGATGGGATTTCTTTACCGTTCTCACCCCTCAATGTATTTTGCCCGTTAAAACCCTTAGCTACGTGTAAATGGTGTTTAATGATCTAATGATTAGTCAGTTAAACAAGAGCTCATCCATTTACTTCTATTTGCTAAGCTCGAAGGGAATCATCACTTGACTTCTATACACCAGTAGAAGCTATAGATTCCATATTTATGTTCAGCACTCCCACTCAATCATACTATCATCTTCCCAAAATATACGTATCACCCTGACCCAAAAGTAGGCTTAACTAATAAATCAAAGAGCATGAATAGCACTCCTGAGTTGAGCCTAAGCATATCAGGATTTAGATTCTTTTAATCTTAAGATCAACTACTGATATTGACTTGGAAAGATATGTATAACGGTAAGTTTGTAATATCTTAACTTAGTTGCAATATCGGTCCAGTCCAATGTATACTCCATACATTCGAAACTAGTATACTTTACTAATGTCCTGGAAAGAACATAACACTTACTCCAAGTGTAAGTACACATCATCTCTGATTATCACATTAGTGTAAATCCAATAACACTGATGAAACAGGGACCAAGTCTTTTGATTCATACGATCACAATCACATTCCACTGTGTTGAGGATACTGTAATTGTGAATAAACATATGATCTGGATTTAACTGATTCTGTGTGTAAATGTAATAAACATATTTAAACCATTAGCATGTAGAATTAATGCAAACATCAATCACTTCTAATTTCTTATATTGATAACTAATCAGATTGTAAAGAGTTTTATTTAGGGCATAAAACCCAACAAACTCCCACTTGCACTAATATAAAACAAACTGTGCAAATAGGTCAATCTGATGTCTTGATCTTCAGATCAAGTGTAGTATATTTGAATCCACCCAAACTTCTGGAACTAGTTCATAAATACTCTTATGAAACATCATTTACTATATGCTTTACTTATCAAGGGATACTGAAATCTTTACTGTTTTAAAAGTACATCTGAATTAACAGAAGACATATCTCTCATATTTTAAAATATGTAATTGAGATAATACAGTGTAGACTTATCTTCAGTGATATAACTTTCTTGGATTTCGAATACACAAAGTTATAATTCTTCTCTCGTAGAGCTTGAATTATTATACAATAATTCCTCCACCCCCAAAGTAAGCACCATCTCAAGAATTTCGAAATTAGATGGTGAGATACAAAGACAACTGATACACAGTTCCTTAATATCTAACATATAAATCACTTTCATAAATCCTTCTTGAATATCTTCTAATGTTCCCTATTTGATTGCATCTCAGATAGCTCCCACTCAATAGCAGATTTCTGGTTAAATAATACTTTTAACCTCTGATTGTTTGGAGAGTTATCTAGTTGTGACTTTTGTATTAGTCTTAAAACTTTAAGTTAAGACTAAGTCATCAACATAGCAGACTAGTATTTGAAGTGAAAAATACATGCCAGAGATAAAGTAATCAAAATTAAGATACCATAAAATTTTATGAGGATTAAGAATCCTTGGTTCAAGTGATTCGAATGGACTGAACTAGAGTTCTTTATCTTATTCTCATAATTTCGATAAGCTATTCCTATCCATTTGAATGGTTAGATTTGCTTTTCAGTAGAGTTCTTAAGTACCTATCACAAGTGTCAACCTAATGAAGATGGGTATAGAATTTTAAAATTCTCCCACTCAATTAAGGTAGTGTGAAACTTTAACAAAGAACTTTCAAAGGTATCAAACTTTTACTTGCAACAGTAAAATCGAAATGGAACATACAATCAAGATCAAGAATTTATATTGATAATAGCTGACTCATTATATTACTTCCATGTTTAAAGAAGATATGTGTTACATAGGGAATTGTGGAATATGCTCCACCCCTAAGAATATACATATAGGGTACCTGTGGATAACCTCCACCCCTAAGTATATAGAGATTATGATCCACCCGTAAAGGTTGTAAAGATCATGATTCTCTTAGTGTGATAGAGTTTATGTGGAGTTGAATACTATCCACAGTTCATTAGATATAAAAGATCGTTGAACTGCAAAGTTTTCTTAACTTTTCTCCACCCCTATCAGATCAAAAGATCTTTTCATTAAACAAATTCTTAATAATTGTATTAGAATTAACAATTATTAATAAACAAAGAAATAGTTTGTAGTGTTTATATATATAACTCTATGAAGAGTTGTAAATATAATAGAATTTGCATCAATAATAAAAACACTTACACATACAAACATATAAATATAATGTGGTAATTGTTGATGAAGATAAAATAAATGAAGCTCAATCTCATAATTTGCAATGGTGATTTCGAAAATAAAGAATATTTTATTAATAATGTATTGCAACAATATGAGAAAAACAGGGATAAATATCCCTAACTAAAATTTGAAATCCAAATTGTCTTTAAACTAAAACAATTAATTCAAAAATAAATTGAAGGGCTTCATCTTCATCTGGACGATTTCACCTTTTGGTCCAGCTTTCTGATCCAACTCATCTGAGTTCAAGTAGCTTGGCCTATAAGAAGAAGAAAACAAATAAACAAAGTTAGTCCAGAATCATAAATCCAATTGGATAACAATTCACTAAAACGCTTAAAGTTTATAAATTGAAATACCTTGTTTCTTTGCAAGAAGTTTAGGACACTAGGGTTTCCAATGACCTTTCTCATTGCAGTAGAAACACTTTCCTTTAAGTGTAGCATCACTAGAAGGAGCAGCCTTTTTATTCTTCATGGCTTTAGTTCGCTTCTTGGTGTTGTTCCACTTCCTCTTCGATTTGGGCTTTGAAGCAGAGGTAACATTTGCTTCAGGTTTCATCATTCCATTACCATTTCCAGGATTATGAGGTTTGCTCCCTTTCTTCTTGGGTCCTCCAATCAAATTTTCATAAGTTTGAAGGTCATTGACTAATTCATGAAAGTCAATTTCCTTCTTATTCATGACATCATTTGAAGTTTATGGTAGAAATGCTGGAGTTAGGCTATTCAAGATAAGACTTACTTGAGTAGCACTATCCATTTCAGCACCATGATCCTGGGCTTCTTGGAAATAACTTCACATGAGGAGAACATGGTCACACACGTTTTGATGAGGTTCCATCCGTGCATTAATGTACTTCTTAGTCGCGTCAAAGCGTGACTGAAGTGATGCCTTACCGAATAGCTCATTTAACTTCGCCATAACTTCAGCAGCCTTCTCAGTTTTAGAAAATCGAGTTTTGAGGGTGTCAACCATGCTAGAAAGCATAAAGTATAGTGCTTTGTCATTTGCTTTCTGCCAACGCTCATACTTTTCTTTCACAGCTTTGGAAGCATTGTCCCCAGGCACTTCAGGTGACGGCTCAGTTAAAACAAACAAGGCACTTTCTCCTATGAGAGCAATATTAATGTTCTCATTCCACTTATTAAAGTTAGATCCATTCAGCTTGTTTTCAGTCAACAGTGATAACATGGGATTCATTTTGATAATACAGGATACTACAAAATAATAGAAATCAACAAATAGAAATTAATAATGGTTTAACACAAAATCAATTCAGAATTTATAAGCACGTAGCAAGTAGGAATGATATGAGAAAATACTTAAAAAATTCAATCCTAAATAATTTCCAAGGTTTTTCAACAAACTGATATCAGTGTCCCGTTTAGGCGAGAGTCAAAGCTACCATCCATTGAATAGAGTTGTCAGCTCATCTAAAATGTTAAACATTCTAGCAACCTTTTATTCGATGAAGATTGGAATCCAGCGTTGTCCCGTTTAGGCGAGAGTCAAGGCTATTCTTTCTTATGAGCTTCTACCATTGTTTCGCAATTTGCAAGTCAAATATGGTCGCCACCATTAGGGTGATCTTTACCATATAAAACACTTACAAACCACTTATCATGCGAGATTAAACGGTGCGAAATTGCTAATGAACGTTCCTCCATTAGGGAGGATTACTCACTAAAACAAACGCGGTGTAAAACCCACAATGGAGATCGAATATCTTAATAATAATAAAGCTCATTCTTTAAAATGTATTTTCTTTATTATTCTAATAAATAAATTCTCATTAAATTCGAAATTTAGAATTGAAATTCAAAAATAAGAATTTAATATAATATTTATAAAATTATACTTAGATGGTGATTGAAATAAAATTAATTATTTCCATCTTAGTAATAATCTTAAATATAAATATTAAGAAAATTAATTTAAGTTGAATTAAATTAAATAATTAGCAACTTAAAAATTTCCGTTGAGAATATATTTATTGAGTTCGAAAATTTAAAGTATATATAAAAATACAATTTTCGAAAATAATAAAAATAGAAAAGAAATACTTCAAACAAAAATATCACCTATCTAGATTTTCTTTTGACTAGTTAATTCAATTTATAATAATATATATATATTTTAAATTCATTTATTTTAAATTAATCAATTAAATGAAAAAATCATTGATTTGAGTTGGTCCAAGTATTAATTAAAATAAATAATTAATTTACAACTCAATCTATTTTTCAAAATAAAAAAAATTCGAAAATATTGCATAAATAAAATGCCATTTTTCGAAATTGATTAATAAAATAAAGGAAAAATATATATTAAAAATTATTTAAATTTAAGTTGAAAAATTAAATTTCAACCTAAAAATAATTTTCTATTTAATTAAGTGTCATGAAAAATCAATAAATATTCAAGTATCATGATTAAAATCAACTTAGATATTTAGATTTTCAAGTTAATTAAATGTATTAAATTCAAGAAATAATAATTAAGTGTAGGGAACGCTTAATTATTAATTTCTAGTTTAATACTAGGAAAAATATACTTAATAAAATTGTACCAAAATTAATTATTTAAATAATTAATTTCACAAAGTATAATATTTTCCTATTTAAATATTAGAAATAATAAGTAGTCTAGAAATTACTATCTAGAAAATATCTTATTTGACTAAGTATCTTTTCAAAAATTTGAAAAATATCTAATTTAAGTTATATAGAAAAAATCTAAAACTTAAATAATTTCAAATTTAGATTTAATTAAATATCAAAAATTAAGTTATAACCACTTAATTTGAAGATGTCTTTTTAAGTTAATATTCGAAAAGATATTAACCTAAAAAATATCTAAAATATTCCATTTTAAGTTAATATTCGAAAAGATATTAACTTAAAAAATATCTTAAGAATCTTCAATAACTAATGCCTAGGATTCCTCAACTTGATTTAAAATTTAAATCAAATATTCAAATTTAAGTTAGATAAGAAAAATCAGTTGTTACAACTAATTTATAACTTAAATAGGAATATTTAATTAAATAAGCTCCAGAAAGAATGTAGTTAGTTAAAATTCTATATTTAATTAAATAAAAGAAAAATACAAATAGTTTGTCTAGAAATAATATCTAAACTAAAAGTATTTTTCTTAAAATTAACTTTAAAATATTAAAATGAAAATAAATTTCATATATTTTAAAAGTTAATTATGTTGCTAATTCAATTTTATTAGGTCAAACTAATATAATTAACCTAGTACAGTTATTCAAATCATGCAAATGGGCCTTCCCAATTGGGGTAGTTCATGTGAAGGGGTGTTGGGTTCAGTATGTCGTACCCACTCTCACACAAGGCCCAAAAGAGAGGAATTTAACCTTAAAACAAATAACTGTTATTAATTGAGTAGGTCCAAGAACTAAATGGACCTAAATAAAATCTATCATGGTGTGACATTTTATTTAGCAACAACCTATATGCATCTATATTAAAACAAAATAAACATATAGGCTCACACAGGCACACACTTGGATGGATCCTATCATGTTGCTAGGTCATACACAGATGAAAGAAGATTGTAAAATTTACCTGTTACAAATTATTAACTTGACCAAGGGAGCCATCAGATCATTAGATCTGGCAAAAAGTAACCATGGCTATTTGCAATCAAGTAATAATAGGTTTTGAAAAACTTACACACAAGCTAAAACCACATACTCCTGCAACAAGGTTAGCTGGATAGTTGGAAGTAGGATTTATTTAATTTTAAATAAATAATTTCCAAAAATAAATAATTAAATAAATAAATAAAAAATAAAATTTAATTTAATTTTCGAAAAAATAAAATTTTAAAAAAATATTTTTAATTTCGAAAATAAAAAAAATGTAAATTTAAATTTAGAAATTATTTAAAAAATAAATATTTAAAATTAAACCTACTATTTTGAAAAATTAGGTTTCAACCAACCTAAATATCATTTCAAAAATTTACTAACTACTTTTAAAAATTAAATGTTATTTTATAAATAAAAATTAGAAAAGATAAATGAAATATCTTTTTCAGATTTTAAATTTAATTTAAATAAATAAAATAACAAAATTTAAAAGTTAGCAAAATATCTTACATCTATTTAAAATTTCATGATTATAATTATCTTATTTTAAATTTTAATAAGGTCAAATTATTTAAAAAAGATTTAATTTAAAAAAAATTAATATTTGTCCTTAAATTTAAAAATAAGATAAGATATAATCAAATTTAAAAATAAGATAGATAATTAAGCAATAAGATAGATATTTACTATTTTAAAATTCAAATTACACTAATATCTTGAATTAAATTTTAAAAAAATATTAAATTAATTCATAACGATAATTAGAATTGAATTAGGAATAGTAAATCTATAAATACAAAACTACACAAAAAATCGGAAGTTAATTCCATGAAAAAGCATGAAAAACGAAGAAAAACGAAAAAAATTGTGAGTTGTACGGACAGTTTTCGCGATCGCAGGAAAATTTCAGCACAACTCCGATCTTTTCGAATCTTCAAAAAATCATAACTAATTCAAATTAAATCGAAATCGAGTTCTGTAAAAAAGTAACTTGCTTAATTTTTTCCATACTATCCAATAAAAATAATTCCAGAAACAGAATCGCAATTATTTTTCACGAAAATTTACAAACATCAATCAATCATCAAATAACACTCAATAAAACATGATACCATCCATAAACAAACAAACAATCGTTTTAAAGTCCAAATTTCTTGCAAGTAAATCAATTACCATGGCTCTGAGGCCAGTTGTTGGAAATTTATTTTACCAGGATCTTAGATCTACTCACAAGTATGTTGTTTAAACACCCTAAATATGAACTTTCTAAAACGATAAATTAAACACATATAAAGTTAAGAAAACCTTACATTGATGCAGCGGAATTAATGTCTCCTTCCACTCAGATCTCTAACCCTTGTATCCTTTCTGTAGCAGAGTATAATCAAGATCTGAGCCCCAATGTCCTTCTTCTTCAAGTTTGATCCTTCACAGTCTTCCAATCTATGATTGAGTTACTGCTTGCTGTGTGTGGGCACTCACTCTTTCACTAGGGTTCGAAATTGATGAAGGGAAAAGAAGAGAGAGGGTTTCGGCCAGGTATAGAAAGTGAGGAATGCTCAATTTTTTTGAAGAGAGAAATTTCTGTCAGAAAGGCTTATGAAAAACTTGTCAAAGCATGTGTTGTGACTGAGCCATCACTTTCTATTTATAGGCAACTACTAGGTTTAGGTTAAGAATTATTTGGCATTAAAATAATGAAAATATTAATTTGAAAAACCCTTAATAAGTGGCCGGCCATGGTGTTATAGTGGGCCCCACTTGATTTTGCAGTTTTATCAAATTTTATCTCTATTTTCTCAAAAACGCCAATTTTCCAATTCTAACCTTTTAAATGCCAAAACTAATTATTTAATAACTAAAATAGATTATTAAATAATATTGTCATTTAATTTAATTATTAATTAGACATATAAAGTCCATTAATAAATAAATAAACCTAGAAACTCTTTTCTTTACAATTTCACCCCTGCTTAGTGAAAATACATAAAATTAGACATAGTCTAACTTTAGAATTATAATTGATCAATCACGAATCAATTAATGAGTCTTACAAGCATAATGTTCTCAACTAGAATGGGGACCATATGGATCTATATGCTGAGCTTCCAATAAGTCAACCAAATTTACCAAGTAAATTCCTACTTATTAATTCTTCGTTGAATCCACTCTTAGAACTTAGAATTGCACTCTCAGACTTATATAGAGCATATTGTATGTTCCACGATATCAATATGCTATCTCATTTAACCATTGTTATAATCTTATTGTGATTTAAAGATCCTCTATATAGATGATCTACATCGAGATGGGATTTCTTTACCGTTCTCACCCCTCAATGTATTTTGCCCTTTGAAACACTTAGCTACCTGTAAATGGTGTTTAATGATCTAATGATTAGTCAGTTAAACAAGAGCTCATCCATTTACTTCTATTTGCTAAGCTCGAAGGGAATCATCACTTGACTTCTATACACCAGTAGAAGCTATAGATTCCATATTTATGTTCAGCACTCCCACTCAATCATACTATCATGTTCCCAAAATATACGTATCACCCTGACCCAAAAGTAGGCTTAACTAATAAATCAAAGAGCATGAATAGCACTCCTGAGTTGAGCCTAAGCATATCAGGATTTAGATTCATTTAATCTTAAGATCAACTACTGATATTGACTTAGAAAGATATGTATAACGGTAAGTTTGTAATATCTTAACTTAGTTGCAATATCGGTCCAGTCCAATGTATACTCCATACATTCGAAACTAGTATACTTTACTAATGTCCTGGAAAGAACATAACACTTACTCCAAGTGTAAGTACACATCATCGCTGATTATCACATTAGTGTAAATCCAATAACACTGATGAAACAGGGACCAAGTCTTTTGATTCATACGATCACAATCACATTCCACTGTGTTGAGGATACTGTAATTGTGAATAAACATATGATCTGGATTTAACTGATTCTGTGTGTAAATGTAATAAACATATTTAAACCATTAGCATGTAGAATTCATGCAAACATCAATCACTTCTAATTTCTTATATTGATAACTAATCAGATTGTAAAGAGTTTTATTTAGGGCATAAAACCCAACACATGCTGTGTGTGGGCACTACTCTTTCACAAGGGTATTTCAAAATTGGAAGAGCAAGACAAGAGAAAATGGGTTCAGCTATAGAGAGAAAAGGGAAGGCTCAAACTTATGACAGACGTAGTTTCCTGAATTTCTGAACAATTGCTTAACTGCTTAATTTGGTGTGAGCCATCACTTTCTATTTATAGACAACTGCTAGGTTTTGGTTAGTAATTAATTGGAATTAAAATAATGAAAATAATAATTGGAAAATGCATGCATAAGTGGCCGGCCTAAGGTGTTAATGGGCCTCACTTGGATTTTGCAGTTTTCACAATTTTTATTTCTATTTTCTCAAAAATGCCAATTTTCCAATTCTAACCATTTAAATGCCAAAACTAATTATTTAATAACTAAAATAGATTATTAAATAATATTGTCATTTACCATAATTATTAATTAGACATATAGAGTCTCATAATTAATAAATAAACCTAGAATCTCTTTTCTTTACAATTTCACCCCTGCTTAGTGAAAATTCACAAACTAGACATAGTCTAAGTTTAGAATTATAATTGATTAAACATAAATCAATTATTGAGTCTTACAAGCAGTATGGTCTCAACTAGAATGGGGACCATGGATCTATATTACTGAGCTTCCAATAAGTCGAACCGAATTTACCAAGTAAATTCCCTAACTTTTTAATTCCTTGTTGAATCCACTCTTAGAACTTGGAATTGCACTCTCAGACTTATATAGAGCATTCTATATGTTCCACGATATAGATATGAATAACAATCCTGAGATTGAGCCTAAGCATATCAGGATTTAGATTCTTTTAATCTAAGATCAACTAGTGATATTTACTTGGAAAGATACAACGGTAAGTTTATAATACCTTAACTAAGTTCAATATCGGTCCAGTCCAATGTATACTCCATACATTCGAAACGAGTATACTTTACCAATGTCCTGGAAAAAACATAACACTTACTCCAAGTGTAAGTATACTTCATCGTTGATTATCACATCAGTGTAAATCCAAACCACTGATGAAATAGGGACTTAGTCTTTTGAATCATATAATCACAATCACATTCCACTGTGTTGACAATACTGTAATTGTGAATAAATATATGTTCTGGACTTAACTGATTTTGTGTATATATTAAATATATATATTAAACCATAAGCATGTAAAATACATGTTAACATAATCACTTTAAATCTCTTCAATTGATAACTAATCAAATTGTAATGGGTTTTATTTAGGGCACAAAACCCAACAGACTCCCCATACTTCGTCATGTTTGATGGCCCCAGTGTCGCGCTTTAATTCTTTGCAGGTGGTCCCCCTAAAATGGCGCCCACCAGAGATCATGGCGATTCTTCCGTTGGGTCTAGGTGGCAGGCCAAGGGTCTATTGAGGGATTGATCCTTCGGAGGGTACAACTGGTGCCAATGCACCGAGCGTACCTCCTGGTGTCGCTTGAGGCACTGGACCCCCTCCTGGAGTCGGGTTGAGATGAAGCAGCCGGTTTTTGATCCAGTCATACAGGTGACCCAATCGGATCAAGTTTTCGATCTCATCTTTTTAGATTCTTGCACTAAATGATCTTAATCCTGGTATGGTTAGGTTCGATCTCAAGAGTATTATACATGTTCTTTAATTTGTTATTTCAGCCTATTTTTTGGTCAGGGTATACGTGCATTTTGGGAACATGGTAGTGCAACTGAGTGGGAGCGCTAAACATAGATATGGAATCTATAGCATCTATAGATATGTAGAAGTGAAATGATGATTTTCTTCGAGCTTGCTAAATAGAGATAAATGATAGAACGTTCATTATAGTGAATATATTAGTTCACTATAATATCATTTATAGATGGCAACTGTTTTAAGGATAAAATACATTGAAAGGGTGTAACGGTAATTTTATCCCTATACAATGTAAATCATCTATAGAGGATCATTGATTATTGGGATTATAACAATGGGTAATCAATAGCGCATCTATATCATGGAACATATAGAGCGTTCTATATGACTGAGAGTGCAATTCAAAGCTCTATGCGTGGATGCAACAACGAATTAATAAGATAGTGGATTTACTTGGTAAATTTTGGGTCTGCTTATTGGAAGCTCGGTTATATAGGCCCATGGTCCCCATACTATTTGAGACCATACTGCTTGTAAGACTCAGTTAATTGATTTTGATTAATCAATTATAATTCTAAAATTAGACTATGTCTAGTTTATGAATTTTCACTAAGCAAAGGCAAAATTGTAAGAAAAGAGATTCTAGGTCTTATTTATTAATTTAAAGACTTTATTAAGTCTAATTAATAAATATATTAAATGGAAATATTATTAAATAATTTATTTTTAGTTATTAAATATTTAGAATTGGCATTTAAGTGGTTAAATTGGAAAATTGGCGTTTTTGAGAAAATAGGATGGAAAAATGACAAAATGGCAAAATTGCAAAGTGGGGTCCCTTATCCACATCATGGCCGGCCACTATTTTGTGCAATTTACCATTTATTTTTTCATTATTTTAATGCTAATTAAATCTAACCTAAACCTAGGTGGTTACCTATAAATAGATAGTGATGGCTCACACTTAAAGATTGATGAAATTTCTTGTCTTTAGAAAATTGAGCCTTCTATTCTATTCCTATGGCCGAACCTCATTCTCTTCTCTTTTCTTCTTAAAATTTTCATACCTTGAGTGATAGAGTGGGTGCCCACACACATCAAGTGGTATCTCAATCATAGTGTGGAAGACTGTGAAGAATCCAATCAACAAGAAGGAGAATCGGGCTCAAGAAGGAGAGAAAGAGATCCAGGTTCAGATCTGGATAATGCTCTCCTACAGAAAGGAATCAAGGGCTAGAGATCTGAACGGAAGGAGTCATTATATTTCGCTGCAACCACTGTAAGGTTTCGGATCACTTTTATGTGTTTATTTCATTGTTTTAGAAATTCATATTAGGATGTTAATGAGACATACTTGTTAGTAAATCTAGATCTTGGTAAAATATTTCCAACAGGTCTTCCTGGGACTTGCAGTCTGTTCATACGATGAATCGGTAGATCGCTAAGGACTCAATGGTTCTTTTTCGGGACAATGATTGACTGCTTCTTGAGGATTGCTATCTTTGGTATCATCCATCACTTTTATGTCAAGAGGCTTTTTTCTGAGCTTTTTCATAGAGGCTCTCAATCAGAGCACCAAACTGTTAACGCAGATTTTTGTTGACCAACTTTGAGCCTCACGATTATGATTCAACATAGAAAATATAAAAGCTATAGAAAAATAAAATATGCACACCGAGCTTTTTACGTGGTTTTGGAGTTAAAATTCTTCATAGTCAACGAGTCAATCTTATTAAGATTTCTGAGTATTTTTTTCACGGCCTTTTGCGTAAGAGTTTTTTCGTCCCCCCTTTTTCTTTGATCTTGTCTGCCACTATTTATAATTGCATAGTTGCAGTTAATTAGAAAGCTGACCAAAATATGTTTACAACCATTATCCCTAAAATTGTGGGATCTGATTACACATCAAGCCAAATAAATGAGGTTTTTACAAAGCTGTGAATATCCCGCTTTTATTGGGCCGAGATGAACGCGTAATTAAAGATCTACGGTAAGCCTTATCTCGTAGGGATGTCTCGCCATGAAGGGAGCCAAGATCACTTTGATAGCGAGCAGTTGCTTGTCATTTTGGCTTCTCTAGAATAATATTGTCTTTACTCTGATAACTATACTCTCTTGTGTCGAGAGGATCTTCCTTGCATGCATACCATCTTCTAGCGAGATAAATGCCTCGCTATCTGCTATCTTGGATCTTCATACTATCTATACTCATTTTTGTATATTGTATAATATACGCTAAGTATTTTTAGCGTTGTCGCTTTCCCTTTAACACAGCGAGGTTGAGGCCTCGTCATGAACGTGTGCACCCCCATGGTTTCTCGTCAATACATAAGTTAGCAGTTCGTGTTGGATATTATTTTACCAGGATCTTAGATCTACTCACAAGTATGTTGTTTAACACCCTAAATATGAACTTTCTAAAACGATAAAATAAACACATATAAAGTTAAGAAAACTTTACATTGATGCAGCGGAATTAATGTCTCCTTCCACTCAGATCTCTAACCCTTGTATCCTTTCTGTCGCAGAGTATAATCAAGATCTGAGCCCGAATGTCCTTCTCTTTGAGTTTGATCCTTCACAGTCTTCCAATCTATGATTGAGTTACTGCTTGCTGTGTGTGGGCACTCACTCTTTCACTAGGGTCGAAATTTAGAAGAGGAAAAGAGAGAAGGGGTTTTGGCCAATAGAAGAGAATAGGGAAGGCTCAGTTTTTCTGAAGAGACAAATTTCTGACAGAAAACTAATGAAAGTGTATTTTGACTGAGCCATCACTTTTATATTTATAGGCAACTACTACGTTTAGGTTAGGAATTATTTGGCACTAAAATAATGAAAATATCAATTTGAAAAAGTCAAAGAAGTGGCCGGCCAAGGTGTAGATAATGGGCCCATTTGATTTTGCAGTTTTCACAAATTTTATTTCTATTTTCTCAAAAACGCCAATTTTCCAATTCTAACCTTTTAAATGCCGAAACTAATTATTTAATAACTAAAATAGATTATTAAGTAATATTGTCATTTAAATTAATTATTAACTAGACATATAAAGTCCATTAATAAATAAATAAACCTAGAATCTCTTTTCTTTACAATTTCACCCCTGCTTAGTGAAAATTCATAAATTAGACATACTCTAACTTTAGAATTATAATTGATCAATCACGAATCAATTAATGAGTCTTACAAGCAGAATGTTCTCAACTAGAATGGGGACCATGGATCTATATGCTGAGCTTCCAATAAGTCAACCAAATTTATCAAGTAAATTCCTACTTATTAATTCTTCGTTGAATCCACTCTTAGAACTTAGAATTGCACTCTCAGACTTATATAGAGCATATTATATGTTCCACGATATCAATATGCTATCTCATTTAACCATTGTTATAATCTTATTGTGATTTAAAGATCCTCTATATAGATGATTTACATCGAGATGGGATAAATTTACCGTTCTCACCCCTCAATGTATTTTGCCCCTTAAAACACTTAGCTACCTGTAAATGGTGTTTAGTGATCTAATAATTAGTCAGTTAAACAAGAGCTCATCCATTTACTTCTATTTGCTAAGCTCGAAGGGAATCATCACTTGACTTCTATACACCAGTAGAAGCTATAGATTCCATATTTATGTTCAGCACTCCCACTCAATCATACTATCATGTTCCCAAAATATACGTACCACCCTGACCCAAAAGTAGGCTTAACTAATAAATCAAAGAACATGAATAGTACTCCTGAGTTGAACCTGAACATATCAGTATTTAGATTCTTTTAATCTTAAGATCAACTACTGATATTGACTTGGAAAGATATATAACGGTAATTTGTAATATCTTAACTTAGTTGCAATATCGGTCCAGTCCAATGTATACACCATACATTCGAAACTAGTATACTTTACTAATGTCGTGGAAAGAACATAACACTTACTCCAAGTGTAAGTACACATCATCGCTGATTATCACATTAGTGTAAATCCAAAACACTGATGAAACAGGGACTTAGTCTTTTGATTCATATGATCACAATCACATTCCACTGTGTTGACGATACTGTAATTGTGAATAAACATATGATCTTGATTTAACTGATTTTGTGTGTAAAAGCAATAAATATAATAAACCATTAGCATGTAAAATTCATGCAAACATAAATCACTTCAAATTTCTTGTATTGATAACTAATCAGATTGTAAAGAGTTTTATTTAGGGCATAAAACCCAATAGTTCGTACGTTTCTGTCTCGTAGAGGGCTATTCAGCCAACCAAGTTATAAACATAACGAATTATATTTCCAGCGAGTTGTTCCATGCTAAGCATACTTGTCGTTTACGTGTTTGAGTTCTTCCCAGCTCGATACGTGTCCTCCTTTGATGTGCTTACTGAACTTCGGGTATAACTACAATAAACAAATATCACATAATTATTGATGCCATTGTACTTATTTTCTATTTCACATAGACCTACGTGTTACGCTCATACGCCTATTTATGTCTATGTGGCATAGACCCACGTGCTACCTTCACACGTCTATTTACAATAAGTCCTTAGAAAGGTTTATCTCGGTTCTAATTACTGAGTCTAACCTAATTATGCCTTGTATTGTCAAAACGACATGAAAATCCCAGGAAAATGATGCTTGGTGGCTTTGGCCCTCTAGAGAGAAGGAGGAGCTTCTTCTAATGTGATTTTTTAGTGAAAGTGAAATGTGAAAAATGAAAATTGAAAAAGGCCTTTCCCCTGAAAAGTACTTATATAGTACATTCAGACCCTTTCTTCACTTACTTCACCTACATCAGTGAAGACAACTAAAGTAGTCATTTTTCTACTGCAAATAAGATCACACAGTCAAGGCAAAGTGTTTCAAAAGGCTAAAAATGCAGCAACTTTTAGTCAACAAAGGCTACAACTGTCCCGACCGCACCAACATAGATGGTAAAGGCCCTATCTGTATAGAGGTCCGCACAGGGACTTGGGGGGCAAATGTTATCCCAATTGTTGTCCTCCTGACGTGGCATGCTTATATGGACAAAATTAGTGCAACGTGGCAGTACAACTCACCAATAAGAAGGCCAAGCCATCACCTAAGCAAACAGAGACCCCGACACTCAAATGGGAATCAAGTGGCAGACTAGCTCCCTCAGAGGTGCTGGCTGGCCACCTCTGGCCGGCCCTTGTTAGAATATGTTTTACCAGGATCTACATTGGTTGCAGTGGAATTAAATGACTCCTTCCGCTCATATCTCTAACCCTTGTATCCTTTCTATCACAGAGTATCACCAAGAACTAAGCCCAAAACTCCTTCAGTTATTTTGATTCTTCACAGTTTTACATACTATGATGAGGACTCACTTGTTATGTGTGGGCATATTGGAATATCTTTTACAAGGATCTAGATTTACTAACAAGTATGTTTTTAACATCCTAATATGAATTTCCAAAACGATGAAAATAAACACATTATAAGGTATGAGAAACCTTACAGTGGTTGCAGCGGAAATAAATGACTCCTTCCGCTCAGATCTCTAACCCTTGTATCCTTTCTGTAGCAAAGTATCACCAAGATATGAGCTTGATTCTCCTTCTTGTTATTTGGAATCTTCACAGTCTTACATACTATGATTTAGGACTCACTTGTTATGTGTGGGCATGCACTCAATCACTAATGGCTGAATTTTGTTTTGTGAAGAAAGGCTATGGTATTTTCGAATTCGGGGAAGAAGAAGGAAAAGGTCTCATAAAACTAGAGAGAAAGCTAGGGCTTTAGCTTTAGAGGCATTAGTTGGATAATGAGACCATAACCTTCCTTTCATACTAATTTCCACTAGGGTTAGGGTTGAATTATTTGGAATAAAAAAAATGATAAAAAAATGGACCAAAAATACACCTAGTGGTCGGCCATGATGTGGGCCCAACACTAGTTAGATTTTCACCATTTTTCTTAACCATTTGTCTATTTTTCACAAATACCACTTTTTGCAACTTCAACCCTATAAATTCTAAAACTATTTATTTAATAATTAAAATAATTATCAAATAAAATTATCATTTATAATATTTATTAATTAGACTCCACAAAGTCTCTTAATTCATAAATTAACCCTAAAATACCATTTCTTCACAATCAAGCCATATCTTAGTGAAAATTCATAAACTAGACATAGTCTAGTTTTAGAATTAAAATTGATTAACTAAAATCAATTAAGTGAGTCTTACAAGCAGTTTGTCTCAACTAGTATGGGGACCATGGGCCTATATAACCGAGCTCCCAATAAGCAGATCTATAATTTAGCAAGTAAATTCTCTAACTTATTAATTTCTCGTTGAACAACTATAGAACTTGGAATTGCACTTTCAGTTACATAGAACGCTCTATATGTTCCACCATATAGATACGCTATTAATTATCCATTGTTATAATCCCAATAATCAATGATCCTCTATAGATGATTTACATTGCATAGGAACAAAATTACCGTTACACCCTTTCAATGTATTTTATCCTTAAAATACTTAGCCACCTATAAATGATATTTCAGTGAACTAATATAATCACTAAAATGAGCGCTCTATCATTTATCTCTATTTAGCCAAGCTCGAGGGAAACCATTGTTTCACTTCAATGTCCAGATAGAAGCTATAGATTTTGTATCCATGATTAGTGCTCTCACTCAATTGTACTATCATGTTCCCAAAATGTACGTATCACCCAGACCAAAAGGTAGGCTTAACTAACAAATCAAAGAACACAAATAACACTCTGAGATCGAACCTAACCATGTGAGGATTAAGATCAATTGATCTAGGATCAACTAGGTGATATTGAATTGAATAAATATTACAGTAAATTTATCATATCTAATCCAAATTAAATATGGGGCCCTTCCGATGCATACTCCATACATCCAACCCAAGCTTACTTTAACCAATGCCCTGGAAAGGACATAGCAATTATCCAAGGTGCAAGTAAACTACGTTGTAGATTATCATATTAGTTAAACCCTGTGTACTGATAAATCTAGGAATACATTTAATCACACAATCCTGATTACTTTCCACTGTGTTGACAACACAATAAACAGGATTATTAGTGTGATAAGGGTTTGGATGAATTTATTATTTAAATAAGTAAATAAATGATCACATGAACCAAATAACACATTAAACAAGTAATGAAATTAAATCTGTTTCTTTATTGATAATTGAATAGACAATATTACATTGAAATAGAGTTTTACTTAGGGCACAAAGCCCAACAAACTCCCACTTGCAGTAACAAAAACTATCAGTACATTTCAATTAATCCTAAATTCAATCTGTGCTTTTCAAATGTAGTTGCAGTCAATACTTTGGTGAATGGATCAGCTAAGTTGTCTTCAATGTCCACTTTCTCCACCTGTACGTCCCCTCTTGCCACATATTCTCTAATGATGTGGTATTTCCTCTCTATGTGTTTGCTTCTCTTGGGGTTTCGAGGCTCTTTACTATTGGCTATAGCACCAGTGTTGTCACAAAGTAAAACCAATGGTTTCTCTATTCCAGAAACGACAACAAGTCTTTGAGAAAAACTTTCTTAGCCAAACAAGTTCCTTAGCAGCCTCAGTGGCAGCTATGTACTCGGCCTCCCTGGTAGAGTCTGATATTGCGATTTGCTTAGCGCTTCTCCAAACAACTGCTCCACTCTAAGAGTAAAAACCATCCCAAATGTAGACTTTCTATCATCAAGACAAGCCTGGAAATCTGAGTCGGTATAGCCTACGGGATTTGAAGCACCACCTTTGTAGACTAACACATAATGCCTAGTACTTTTCAAATATTTCAGAACATGCTTAACTGCAGTCAATGTTCCTCTGTTGGGTTTGTCTGATACTTGCTCACAATTCCTACTGCATAGCATATATCAGGTCTAGTGCATAACATTGCATGCATTAGACTCCCAACTGCTGAAGCATAAGGAACCCTTCTCATGTCTGCTATCTCTTGAGGAACAGTGAGACACTGTTCCTTAGATAGACAAATACCAAATCTAGAATGCATCTGTGCCCCTTTGGCATTGGTCATTGAGAATCTCTTCAAAACCTTATCAATGTAAGTTGTTTGAGAGAGAGCAAGAGATTTGTTCTTCCAGTTTCTGATAATCTGAATTCCAAGAAAATAAGCAGCTTCACCCAAATCTTTCATTTCGAATTGAGTGTCAAGCCATTCGTTGATGTTAGTCATTTTCTTGATATTGTTACCAATAATCAAAATGTCATCAACATAAAGGGCCAGGAATACTACCACTTGATTATCCTTGAGTTGGTAAACACAAGGTTCATCTTCATTTTGTTGAAAGCCGTAGGTCTTGATTATTTCATCACACCTTTTATTCCAGGAGTGTAAACCTTGGTTAAGTCCATAAATGGACCTATTAAGTTTGCAAACTTTCTTTTCCTACCCTGGAAGAACATAGCCTTCTGGTTGCCCCATATAGATAGTTTCTTCAAGAATTCCATTAAGGAAAGCTGTCTAGACATCCATTTGCGAAATTTTATAATCGAAAGCGGCTACTATGGAGAGAAGAATTCAGATGGATTTGAGCCTGGCGACCGGACTAAAAGTTTCTTCATAGTCCACACCTTCTCTTTGGGTATAACCCTTAGCGACCAGTCTAGCTTTGAAAGTTTCGACTTCGCCTCCAACACCTCTTTTTTTTCTTGTAGACCCACTTACATCCAATTGGATGATAATCATCAGGTGCATCTACATATTCCCAGACTTTGTTCTTTGTCATGGAATCCATTTCTGAATCCATGTTGGATGACCATTGTTTCTGTTCCGGACTTGCCATTGCCTGTTTATAGGTTAATGGATCGTCATCAATACCGTCACCAACGACCCTATTGATTACACCATCCAAGCCATAACGAGATGGTTTTGTTGAAACCCTCCTACTACGACGAGGAGTCGTGATCTTCTGAAGAGGAACATTAGTGGTAGATTTCTCAGTTGTATCAACTTGCAAAGGTTCAACCGAGGGAGTAGGATTATCCTCTACTTGAGTAGAAGAGGATGGAACATTAGAAAGAGTTATATCTGAAAGCATTTCCTCTAATACTACTCTGCTTTGTGGCTTGAAATTCTTAATATATTCATCTTCAAGGAAAGTGGCTTTTGTGGAAACGAACACTTTATCATCCTTGTGACTATAAAATAGTCCACCCCTAGTCTCCTTAGAATTTCCAACAAACATGCAAACCTCAGTCTTCTTTTCAAGTTTGCCATCTTTCTTTCTTAAGACATGAGCAGCGCACCCCCAGATTCTATAATGGTGTAAACTGGGTATACGACCATTTAAAATGTCAGTTTCCATCTGAATAGCATATCCTCAGGAGGACGTAGGTAGAGTTAAGTAGCTAAGCATGGACCTAACCATTTCCAAAAGCGTGTGATTTCTTCTTTCTAGAACTCCATTTTGTTGTGGAGTGCTAGGGGCAGTCAATTGGAATTCAATGCCAAGTTTAATTAAATGATATTTGAATTGCATATCCATATATTCTCCACCCCTATCAGTTCGCAAGATCCTTAAATTTTTACCCAATTGGCTTTGAGCCAATGCTAGAAATTCCTAAAACTTTCAAATATTTTAGATTTCTTATGCATAAGGTAAATATGACCATATCTAGAGTAATCGTCAATGAAAGTGACAAAGTACTCATAACCACCTCGAGCTTTAACATTTAGTGGTCCACAAAGATCTGAATGCACTATGCCTAGTGGTTCCTTGGCACGCTCTCCCTTTGCAGAGAAAGAACGTTTTGTCATTTTGCCTTATAGGTAAGATTCACGGACTGGTAATTCACCTAAGGTGACATTTTTCATTGGACCACCTTTGGTTAACCTGTGAAGTCTATCATAGCCTATATGACCAAGACATAAGTGCTATAGATATGTTTCATCTTTACTATCGATCTTTTGCTTTTTGTAGTTTCTAGGTTTAGCTACTTTAAGCAGTTCGTTATTAAGCGCAAATGGTTCATCTAGTCTTAGAACATAAAGCCCCTGTTCCATAGATGCCACACAATTTCAATGTCATTTCGAGAAATGATAGAACTAGAACTCGAAAAATCTAATTTGTATTGTTGTAATTATAAGAATGAAACAGAAATCAAGTTTCTACTGAAATTTGGAATAAATAAGACATTTTCTAAATACAAAATTCTGTTCTGAAATTTGGGTATGGCTTTTCCTCTAGCTCTAACCGATACCATTTCGCCATTACCAACTTTAAGTTTCAACTCTCCAGATTTCAAGCAATTGCAATGAGCAACAGACATGGTTAGTAGATCCAGAATCAAGAATCCAGATGGATTTGTTATTCTCTAAAACACATGATTCAAAAACTAAAGCATTGGAATCACTGCTTAACTGTTTTTGGATTGTTCGTATTGCTAGTTCAATCTGTTGTTAAGGATAATCTGAGTAAGTGGAATCACTTTCTATTTCCTTCTCAACTGAGCCTGAAGTAGTAGAATTGTCGGAGGAATTATTCTCAATATCTTCATCTTTCCTTTTGCCCTTATCTGCATCACTGGAGAAGGATCTCCATGCAAGTGACAATGTCCGTTCATAAGCACGCAATTCAGATTCCAACTTTTCTATGTCAAAGAGTTGTAATTATTAATCACAAATTGGTTAAACTCAGGTGATAAGTTGTTGAGAATAAAAATGAACTCTCTGCTTTTCAGATAAAACCATTCCCAGATTAGCTGCCTTCTGGAATTTCATGTTCATCATGAGCAAGTGTGTAGTGATATTCTGACCAGGAGTCATCTTCACACTTTGAAGTTCATTCCTAAAGGCATATTCTAGATGAGGATTGGGGTGTGGGTTGTACATTTTTGACACTACAAATATCAATAAACAGAAATAAATTATTGGTTCAATAAATTCATACACAAGTTAAGAAAATAACAAGTAAAGCAAAAATTAGCACATTAGCGCCTGACCCTGAGATGTGGATCATCCAAGGCACATTAGCATAGCGTACTTCTCATATGTTTGCAAAAATACCAAAAACTAAATATATTTATTATTTTCAAAGGTTTCCAACATAATGAAATACAATGTCCCGATAGGCGAGAGTCAAAGATAACATTAGTTGAATAGAGTAGTCAGCTCATCTAAAATAGACACCATTTTAGCAACCTTTTATTCGATCAAAATGAGAATCCAACGTTGTCCCGGTAGGCGAGAGTCAAGGTTATTCTCATTTTATGAGCTTCCACAATTGTTTCATATTTTGTAAATTTATCTCTTAGTAGTCACCGTAGGGGAGAGTCTAATAGAGACGAAAACTTACAAAATACTTATCATATGAGATCTTACGGTGTTAAATGCTTTCAACGAATAACCATCCATAAGGGAGACGAAGTCTAGCGTCTCGAGGTTATATTGAAAACATTTAACCATTGTAAGACCAACAATGGAGATCGAATATCTCTTTGATTAAAGCTCATTATTTAAAATAATGTATTTTAATTAATCATTTATTTTAATAATGAAAATTACTTAATTTAAGTTGATCCAAAATTAATAAAAAAAATTATTTTCAACTTTAAATTAATTTTCAAATAATAATTTTGAAAATCCATTTATAATTTAATATAAATTTCGAAATTATATAAAATATATTAAAATAAATTTCTAAAAAATATCTAATTTAAGTTATTCTAAAATAACAAAATTTTCAACTTAAATAATTTTTCAAAATTTAATTAAATATTAATTTAGTATCTGGAACTAATCACCTTGATTTGAAAAATATCCCTATTTAAGTTGATTCAAAATTAACAAATTTTCAACTTAAAAATATTTTAAAGAATATCTGAATAACTAATTTTCAAGAAAATTCAACTTAATTATTAATTTCAAAATATTCCAATTTAAGTTGATCCAAAATTAGTTTAAAAAACTAATTTTTAACTTAAATATATTTTCCTTGAAAATTTAAATAATTAAATTTCCCAAAGAATCTAATTAGTTATCACTTCTTTTCTTTAATTAAATACAGAAAAATACATTTAGTTTATCTTGAATTTGAATTTCATTAAACTAAGTGTAATTTTCTTAAATTAATTTCAAAATAATCTGATCAAAACTTAATTTCATATATTTCGAAATTAATTATGTTGCTTAACATCTCAGTTTTTATTTTTTGAATTCTCAACTAGACACAATGAATGTGATCACAACTTATTGTGTTACAAAAGACAATCTAAGATGGCTAAGGACTAACCTAACTTAACTCACTACTACGAAATGCCTAATTTTCATCAGTCAACGTGTCTCACTAAAATGGTTGACCGAAGCAAGAAATAGATAGAGATTTTATACTTTAGTGGATAACCGAAGCTAAAAGAAAACAATTAGCGTCAGCTACTATTGTGACGCTAAAAGAGGAACCGAGGAAAGTGAAAATTTTTAAAATTGTCTTTCACATATTGCTTTGGTGGAAAAAAGAGGCAAATTTCTTTGGCTTCGATTTCAAACAGAGGTTAAAAAATTTGCGACTGTTATCTACCGAAGAAAAAAGATTTAATTTTTGTATATATAAAATATACAATGGGCTTCGAGTCCAAATAATAAACCCTAAATTAAAAGATAAACTAAACCTAAATATCACACAGCCATACCTCCATATTTTCTCGATTGAAGTGCTCATCGGAGACCATCGAGATGCCCATTGCCAATCACCTAGACAAGAACCACCGCACAGCCACCCCACCAGTCATGGTACTCTCTCTCTCTCTCTCTCTCTCTCTCTCTCTCTCTCTCTCTCTCTCTCTCTCTCTCTCTCTCTCTCTCTCTCTCTCTCTCTCTCTCTCTCTCTCTATTTTTAATCTGATGTTGCCTTTTTTTCAGGTTCGCTTTGGTAGGGTGGTGGTGGTGTCGTGGCGCGCGGTGGTGCTCTTCCGTCTCTAAAGAAATTTGAGATTGTTGTAAATTTGATATATGTGATTTTTTTTATGTGAAACTGAAAAAATTGTGGTGGTGTCTGGCATCGGTGCACTAGTTTTTTTTCTTCGTTATGAACCGAAGTAAAAACTTTTTTTTTTGCTTCGATTCATAACCGATGCATATAATCAATTAGTTTCGGCTCATAACTGAAGTAAAAAATATCACTATTTGCGTCTACGATTAAAGCGTTAGTTACACCAACCAAAATAAATTTTTTATATGTAACTTAAAAATCGAAATAAAAAACTCTTTTTTAGTATTGACTGTTAATTAATTAAGTTTGTTGGAACATAAACTGTTAAAAACAGTTGGTACAACTGGCTCAAGAGGCCAAACCTCAACATATAAAAATTAAACATGTATGCAATTGTTTGAAGTATATTTTCAATATAATAAATTATTTAAAATTAATGAGATATTAATTATTACTATAACGTACATCTCATATATAAACCTTTTCAATTATAATTTATTTATGTTCCAAAAATAAAATAACCAGAGAGAAAAATAAGACACCTAACTATAAAACTATAAAATTTCTCTTTATATTTTGGGTGTGAGACTAGATAAGAAATCATTGGATTTTATATGCAACAATACATTTTTTTTTTTTTCTGTTTTTGGCTTGCACTACACTACACTCAAACAAAAAGTATGAGATTCTTTGTTGGTAAGCAATTAAAATTGCCTCTTTTTGTGTGTATTGTGCACATATGATCATATTTATGAAGTACTCGGTTTTAATAATCTCATTCATGAATCATGATTCTTCATCATCACTTGCCATCTTTACTATCTAGGTAAGAGGAGCGTATGTTCTTACTATCTTATGCTGCTTTCAAATAATTAATATTAGTAGTTTTTATAAAAATATTGAATTAGGTTTACAATGTTATTGTCACAAAAGCTTTTATAAAAATATTATTTTATATATAAAATAATTGTAAAATATTAAAATAAAACAATTAAAACATCATTAAAACAATTAAAAAATAACCGTGGAACAACTATAAAAACTTAACACACAGTATTTTTAAAAAAAAAAATCGCCTGAATTAAAAAATAAAAAATGGTGTAAAAATCTCTTAATATTATTCAATTTACAATATGTTAAAAAAAAAATAAGTGAAGTAATAATTATTATTTCATATGTATACCTGTCACGCCTCTTTTTTCTTTTTTTGTAAAATACAATAATGAGTTTAATTATGGAAAGTGTAATTTAAGAAGTTTAACTATATGGTCAGTGACTTACAATATTATACCTAAAATTAATTTTATTTATAAAAATACTTTCAAAAAATTTATTTACACAAATACCGATTGCCACGTCAGCATAAATACCGAAATTTAAAATTATTACCGAAAATAGGAAAAAGTGGAAAATTCTCGTTTCCAAAAATTTTAGTGTTTTGCAAGTTTTAAAAAGAGCAACTTTTTAGTTGCTTTTGATGTAAATAATATATCAATTAGTTACTATTTATTTAAAAAAAAAATTGTTTCAAGATAATTTTTTTCTCATATACGTTTAGTTACTTATTTTAATCAAATAACCTTAAAATTATGATTTTATTTATTACTTTTTAGGCTATGTGTTATTTTATTATTTAAGATACTTTGAGGTTACCTTTCCGTTTTAGCAATTTTAAACTATATTTTAAATTATGAGAAACATATATATTGTTTTAGATATAAAAAAATATGAACAAGATAAAAGTAACATTTCCCTTTCTTTTATAAATTATTAACAAAAAAGTAACTAAATATTATATTTGAACAAAAGAAGTATACCATCTAATTTTATGGGTTACAACAATAAATATTATAATATTTCATATTTAAAAATTTGCTAATATCTAAATAAATGTACTCTAAATAAGTAACACTAACACATCTTATAGAGCACAGAAGAGGTCAAGGTTAAAAATTTAGTATCTTATAAGTCATTTTAGAAATTAGTTGGTATTTGAAAATTCGATTTTCTAGTGAAGAAACTAAAAGATTATTTCTGATTGTAATTATTTTTTCTGACAACGGTAAAAAAATATATGCTTCCCATATGTTAAAACGATCATGTTAAAAAGTAGATTGCGGTTATATAATTGTTGAGTTGAAATAATTACTTGTGTAACTAAAAAAAATATTTTAAACTTTCTTTTTTTTTTTAAAAAAAAAAAAAGAGAAACAAATATATAAAATGGATGGACAGAGACATAAAAAAAGACAAAAAAAAAATTCTGACACATTATATATATTAAAGATATATATTTAAGTTGTTGTGTACATATTTATGCTCAGATAATTATTTATTTAAGGAAAAAAAAATAAAAGAAAATTCTGACGCACGGAAGAAAGAGAAAATAAAACATATGACAATTTGAATGTATACCGCATACTAAATTAAGAGAAATGATATTGGGTATATACCTAAATTAAATAAGTAGTCATATATCTATAAATAAAATACAATTAACGTGTTTTGGTACAATTATTCCTTTTTTAAAAGGATCAGTAAGCTTGTGCCATAAAAAGATTATTGGTAAGTTTCACATAAGTTTAGCCCATCAGGTTGCATAATCGCTTAAAATATTAGGTTGGCAAGGACCAAAGTAAGAAAAATGCCTAACTCTAAGGCAGTCGCGGACATTACTCCTGGAATTCAACTTTGTGAAAGGAACTAAAGCTTGAAGATGTGTCAAATTACGAAGGATCTCTTTCTGCGAAAAGAAGCCATCTCTGGGTGAACTCTAAGCGAGTGATTTCTTGTAAGTAAAAGTTTGAGTGGTGGGCCAAGAAGCATCACGGCCCCCGAGAATGAAATAATAAAATCAAAAAAACCATTCCTGGATCAATTGAAAGATTATTAAGATTAACAGGAAAAGTTGAAACAATAGCCATTGGAACAAGTTGTTTTGGTGACACAACCAGAGCCTAAGAAGTCTATCAAACAAATCTCCAGAGAAAAATAGTGGAGATAATCCAATTTACTATTACAGTAACCCCCACAGGTGGGGCAAATTATAATTGTCTTTACAATTGAAAAAGTATAGCGAAAGGGGATATATACAAAAAGAAAAACAATAAAAATAATTTCAAGAGGCCTGCCAGAGGTTTAAAGCCAAGCACCGCCTGACCGGGAGGAAGAGGCTGCACCAGACATCTGCCCCACAGTCTCCATGTAAAGATCATGAACAGCTTTAATACTTTGTATGAAGCGGGCCTGGCGGGCATTCTCCTCCTCCAGTTGCTTGTTCGCCTATTGCAGACCTCCAATCTAAAACCTAGCATTAGTAAGTTCGGACCAAAGGGTCTCATTGGTGGCACGCATGTCATTGTTGGCTGCTTTGGCTTTCTCTAGCTCCGTCACCAGCACAACGGCCTCCTTAGCAGCCCTCTCTGCTAACAAGGCCATCTGCTAGAATAGGCCAAGTTAGATAGGCCAAAATGTCAGAACAGGGAGCAGAATATAAAAAAAAAAAAACAAAGAAAAGTTGAATAAAGTGTCTCAAGGCCTAACCCCAACTACCTGCTGCTTGGCAAAATGGGCCAACATCAAGACATCTGCGCTACTACGGGACACCCAGGTCTACATGGGCAACTAAGAGACGCATCCAGTCGCCTGTTCTAGAAGCTCGGCAACAAAAGGTGCGATCTCTTGCCCCACCTTGTAGGCTAGCTGCTTCTCTAAGGCCTTGACTTCCCAGGTCTTCCCCGCAAGGGGAAAAGTGTGCATGCCATCTTAAATTTTGGCCTTATGGATCACGGACAGCACAATCGGCCTTTTACAGACTTGTAGTCTTTCGACCTCCAAACGCTCTTTCAGGGCCCTGTTCACTTCCCTATCCTTCTGCATGTGGAGAGGATTTTAAAGGAACAGCCTTCCTAGGGAAGGTTAACCCCACCGGAGGTATCTTTGGCAAGGTCAAAGGGTATGAAGATCGAGGCTGGCCCAGCCTTAATTCGGGATCGTGGCATTGGGGGTGGACCCCCATTCCAGGAGCAGACACCTCAAGCCTCGGCTTCTTCCTGGCAGAACTGCCACCTGTTCCTTCAGTGGAAAAAATCCTCTCCATTGCAGACTTGATGTACCTGTCAGAAGTCGACACAATATCAAAAAGGGGCCATTGCATGACCCCCGAAATCCTCGAAGATGGCTAACAAAAAACTAGTGTTCCTAAAGCAAATGCACCCTCATAACTCCCTCAAAACTCCACAAAGAGTAAACAAAAAAGAAAACTTACCGATTGTGAAGAGAAATCTGAGGCTGGTGATCTTGGTGCAATGTCCTCATCGAGAGAATTGGTATCAAAAAAGTTTCACAAGATAGGGGAAGAACTGGAATTAAAGAACTCTAACTTGACAGACGAGAAAAATGAAGAGAGTGGAATAGTTGCTAAGGGTATTTAAAGGGAACCTTCCACAAGAAGCAAATGGTTTAATTTGTTCGCCCAAGGGACAGACCACGGTTGGATAAGTGGGAAGCTGAGAAGATGTATCACCACCCAATAGACGGCTTCCATCATTGCATACATCGTAAAAAGCACTCGGCAATGGGAAAGTCGACTCAAATCCAATCATTGCCGTTTTTGGGCATCCCATAAGACACGCGCCCAACACGCGCACAAAATACAGAAGTAGCATTTAAAATCCCAACAAGAAGATAGAAGAAATTATACCGCTTGAATAATGACACTTCAGTTTGGCGGCTGATGATGTAATGCATTAAAGGGCTTGTCATAAATCCCACATGCATGAAATTTTTTAAAGAGGAGATACTGCAAGCTCCCAGACCATATTACGTCTCAGAAGCTTGGGGGTAAATGTTATCCAGATTTTTGTAAGCCTGACATGTGGATTTTAATCAAAGAAGGCCAAGGGGTCATTAAGTCGCCCAAATGCTTCACTTAGTGCTCTGGAAGGATAAAGGCATTAATCTAGCGGGAAGGGCTTCCGTGAAGGAACATTTCCTGACTGCTGGCCACGCAAGAGACATCCGTGAACCAATGACTCATTCCATTCCAGGATCAAAGGTCATCTGTTCCCGCTAAGATATGGATCTACTTAGAAAGGTCAAAGCACTTCGTGGATACACCAGCCCAGGGTACGCCTTTGGCACGCGGAGGCTTAACCCACGGGTGTTAGGCTACGGACCCAGCGACCAGACTTTTTTATGTACGATGTAAGAGGTTATCTCCCACAACACGTTATCGTATAGAGCATGTGTGGCCTTGTGTACTGAGCTAAACAATCCAACGGCTGGGGATAAGGGAAATTCAAATAAGTGAAACCCCGAAGTGACACACGTCCAAGGCCCGGCCTATCCAGTCACTACGATCTTACAACCTTAAATGTCATATGGGAAATATGCCACCTACCAATCCAACGGTAGGATTTCATCCCTACTGAGATCCATCAAAGGCAGCACATACATGATGATTGGCCTATAAACACCCCAAAAAAAGTACAAGAGAGGAGGAGATTTTCCTTCGGATCGAAGACTCACTCTTTATCACCTAAAACAAACACATTTATGTGAAACTACTATAAACTCCAGAATATTCCTACTAAGCTTCCTCTTCTTCAAGAGGAACACGGTGGACTATAGAAAAAGTCTATTGTATGTGTATTTGTATAAACAGTCACAAGCCGATGAGCCTAATAAAATGGGCTCGTGGACTAAGGATAGTTAACGCATGAACCACGTAAAAATCTCTTGTTTGTTATTTCATTATTTAGCCATTATTACTTTCTTAAGCTCTAAAAATATTTAGTTGTCAAAAAACTCGGTAAATAGTAACAAACTTGCTTCTGGGAATGATTTGTCAATGGTGGAAGGGTCTACGTTCACGGAGCTGAGGTACGCTCCTAGATGAACCTATCCAATTGGGCTTGGCTCACTTTGTCTTCTTTGGGAGACCCACTGATGGCCCTTGGATGCTGACCTAGATTCTACGTGTCTAATGACAGAAACGCAGATAACAGTAAGCCTAAAAAGGATTAATTTGATTAATCTTTTCTCTCTATTATCGTGATATAATAGTTCTTGCTCATGTATTGAGAATTGAAGAAGAACTTCATATACTCTTTATCCTATTAGCCCACACTAGTCCTTGTGTGTGGTGGAAGCCCTAGAAGACTATAGTGTGAGTATTTTGAGATCAATTAAGGATACAACATATGAAAAGACTTGAGGATACCCTGATAGGCTTTAAGAGGTAAATCTTTCATTTATTTTTACTTTAAAAAAATTTTGGCTTCCTTTCTCTATCAACGTCTCGGATTTCTAAATTCTCATTAAATATACATATGGTTATCCTAAGAATATAGTACGATGATAATCATAAAACTTTTATACCGCTGCGTACCTGATTTAGTACCATAAACCAACAGAGTTGTCCTAGATGATTCAACAATTCTAACATAGTACATTGCACTTCCCTATCTTCCAATCACTCCATCCGGCTTCCATCCTTTTGTATATGATATATATCGACCAGCTTTCCATTTTTATGCCATGTATCATTTTGTCTCATGCCACGTCACCCTAGTAATTTTTGAGATAACACTATCATTTTCTTAAGTGTTGACTGGACTCATTAATGTTAACACATGTCAACATATAATTAGTCCACCTCATATAGTATTTTACTAAATAAATAATATATTTTAAACTTTTATAAATGGAGACTTTAAATAAATAAATAAATAAAAAAAATAAAATAATTAAAAAAAGAATAAACATTTACAAATCTAGTTTCGGTCACTCTTGATCTCTCTTCCAATTCTCACTATCTCTCTCCAGTGGCACTCGCAGTTCTCTCTGGCGTTAACGGCAGGGCCATAGGACCATGATATTGTTGGAGATTATTTTACGAGGATCTAGATTTACTACCATGTATGTTATTCAACATCCTAAATATGAATTTTAAAATAATTGAATTTAAACACATATAAAGTTCAAGAAACCTTACATTAGTTGTAGCGGAATTAAATGACTCCTTCTACTCAGATCACTAACCCTTGTATCCTTTCTGTAGCAGAGTATCACCAAGATCTGAGCCCGATTCTCCTTCAGTTGATTGGATTCTTCACAGTCTTACACATTATGATTGAGTACCAACTTGCTATGCGTGGGCATGTACTCTATCACTATTAGGGTTCGAAATATTGAAGAAAAAGAGAGAGAAGGATTCGAAATTTGAGAGAGATAGAAGGCTCAAAGTTTTAGTGAAGGCTAGTGTGACTTAGGCTATCATCAATTGCCACTTTTGAGTCTATCACTATCTATTTATAGGAATCCTTCTAGATTTAGGTTTGAATTAATTGGCATTAAAAAAATTGATAAATAAATGGTAAACTTAAGCACTAGTGGCCGACCATAGGATGTGGGCCCACCACTTGAAATTTGGCTATTTTTCAACTATTTATCCTATTCTTTCACAAATGCCATATTTTCCAATTCAACCACTAAATGCCAAAACTATTTATTTAATAATTAAAATTAATTATCAAATAAAATTGCCATTTAATATATTTATTAATTAGACTTAATGAAGTCTCTTAATTAGCAAATAAACCCTAGAATCTCTTTTCTTCACAATTAAGCCTTAGCTTAGTGAAAATTCATAAATAAGACATAGTCTAATTTTAGAATTATAATTGATTAATTAAAATTAATTAACTGAGTCTTACAAGCAGTATAGTCTCAATTTATTCCTCATTGCACCACTATAGATTTGGAATTGCACTCTCAATTATATAGAACGCTCTATTTGCTCCACAATATAGATACGCTATAAAAATTTAACCATCGTTCTAATCCCAATAATCAAAGATCCTCTATAGATGATTTACACCGAGAAAGGACAAATTTACCATTTTACCCCTTAATGTATTTTATCCTTAAAACACTTAGCTTCCTGTAAATGATATTTCAGTAAACTAATATAATCACTGAAATAAGAGCTCTACCATTTATCTTTATTAAGCCAAGCTCAAAGGAAATCATCATTTCACTTCTATGTCTATATAGAAGCTATAGATTCCATATCTATGATTAGCGCTCCCACACAATTGTACTATCAAGTTCCCAAGCTATACGTGTGACCCGAACAAAATGGTAGGCTTTGACTAACAATTTAAACAACACAAATAACACTCTTGAGATCGAACCTAACCATGTCGGGATTAAGGTCTTTTGATCTAAGATCAACCATTGATATTGACTTAGAAAGATACAACAGTAAGATTATAATACCTTTACCAATATCAATATTGATCCCAGTTCAATGTATACTCCATACATCCGATACTAGCATACTTTGTCAATGTCTTGGAAAGAACATAACACTTATCCAATGTGTAAGTAAGCTTTATCGCTTACTATAACATTAGTGTAAACCCAATGCACTGATGAATCATGGGACATTATCTTTTGAAGCATATAATCAGAATTACCTTCCATTATGTTGACATCAGTGTAATTGTGAATAACTATATGTTATGGACTTAATAGAAATTGTATACTTTAAACCATAAACATGAAAAACTACATGTAAACATAAATGACTTCTAATCTTCAATCAGATTATATTGAAATGGGTTTTATTTAGGGCATAAATCCCAACAAACTCCCACTGCACTAACATAAAACAAGTAGTGCATTTCAATAAATCTATTGTCGTGATATCCAAATCAAGTGTGGTGTACTTGACTAAACCCAAATTACATGAACTGTACGTCTGTGGTAAGCAAATACTTTCTCCACCATTACTTCCTTTGTGTTCATAAAACATTATGCAACATCATATTCTATATGTATTACTCATTTAAGGATACTAAATTCTTTACTGCTTAATAAGGGATCTGAATAAACAAAAGATGTATCTCTAATTCTATCCAAATGAAATAGAGGGAACACAGTTAAGACCTTTCTTCAGTTTGAATAACTTTTCTAGTACTTTTCGAAAACAACAAAGTTATTTAGCTTCACCGATGGAGCTTAAATTATTATAGATCGGTTTTTTTTACATCCTTCTAGAATAATTCCTCCACCCCTAGAGTAACCACCATCTCCAATATTTTGAGGTGGTGTAGATAAGAGGATTTTAATATACACCCTATCATCTAACATATAGGTCACATTCAGAGATTCTTCTTTGATTATCTCCTAATGTTCCTTGTTTGATTACATCTTAGATGCCTCGCACTCAACAGTAGGAGTCTGGTTAAGTTCGTACACAAGTGTACACTTAGGCTCTTGTCATTGGTTCTTAAGGACCTCTTATTGTGACATAATGTCTTAGTCTGAAACTATAAGTTCCTTCTAGACTAAGTCATAAACATAGCATTCTAGTATAAACAACAATGTAAAATACTTTCTTAAGATTAAGTAATCATTAGAGTTACGAGAAAATATTTCATGAGGACTAGGGATTTTGCCTAAGTCATTCGAATAGACTTTGCAAAATTCTCCTATCTTATCCTCAAATTCTAATAAGTTAATTCTATCCATATGAGTGGTCAGATTTACTTTCTTTGTTTTATTCTAAAGTTCCTATCATGATCATAACATAGTAATCTATCACTAGTGTCATCCAAATAATGATGGGCTAGAATTTTAAAATTCTCCGACTCAGATAAGGTACTGTGATACTATGTCCAAGAACTTCATTGGTATCAATTCTATTACTACAGTAACATATTAATTGGAACAATTATAAGATCAAGAATAAGTTCTAATAATTTTCTAATTTGTTCATTATATTATATCCATGTCTAGTCAAAATAGGTGTGTCATAGAGATACTGTGGTGTATTGAGTATAGTCTAGAGTTCAAAGTTAAAAGTATTTGAACTACATATGTCAATAGCTTCTTCCACCCTAAGTGTTGTAGAGATCCTGTGGAGTTATGAATATAATCTAGAGTTTAATAGATATAAAAGATCATTGAACTGCATATATTATTTCTTAACTTCTTCCACCCCTATCAGATCAAAAGATCTTTTTATTAAACAAAATTTGAATAATTGCTTAAGAAATGACAATTATTCATAAACAATGAATTTGAATTCTAAGTGTTTATGTGGTATATCTCTTTGCAGAGAATTATATACCATAGATTTTGTATCAATAATAAAACAAAAACACATACAAAACATGATAAATATATAAATATAATTGGTATTGGTATACATGTTAAAGAAATATGAAGCTCAATTTCATAAAAGTAATTCATAATGAAAATCTCTTAAACAGAAAATTTTATTAATAATCTCAAAAATATCACAATGAATTGTTTGCAATAATGTGAAATATGGAATAAAATCCCAAACTAAAATTGAAACGAAATTGTTCATAAACTAAAACAATTAATTAAAATTTAAAGAAGATTTCGAGCATCATCTTCACTTGGACAATCTCCACCGTTCTATCCAACCATCCGACTAAACTCGCTAGGATAGCAATCCAAGTTTAAGCAGCTGGAGCTGAAATAAGAAGAAAATAAACAAGGTTAGTAGATCCAGAATTAATAACTAAAGAGGATAATAATTCTCTAAAACACATGAGTCTATAGCAAAGATAGAAATACCTTATTTCTTTGCCAAAAAATTAGGACACTGGGGTTTCTTGTGGCCCTTTTCGTTGCAATAGAAGCACTTTCCTTTTTTCTTTGCCTTTGAATCAACAGCCTTTTTATTCTTATTAGCTGTGTTAACAGATTTAAGAGGCTTCTTGTCATTCTTCCACTTCTTCTTTTTGTTGGATTTTGAAGTAGATGCAATGTTTTCCTCAGCCTTGGTCGTACCATTAACAGTGCCAAAACTAGGAGCTTTGTTTCCTCCTTTCTGTGGTCCTTCAATCAAATTCTCAAATGTCTAAAGGTTGTTGATTAACTCGTGGAAGTCAAAAGTCAACTTGTTCATGACATAGTTTGAGGTGAATGGTAGAAAAGTTGGAGTAAACTATTCAAGATTAAACTCACTTGTGTTTCCTGATCTATAATAGCTCCATGATTCTCAGCTTCTTGGAAGTAACTTTCCATTTGGAGCAGGGGATCATGCACGTTCTGATGAGGTTTCATCAGTGCATTGATAAAATTATTGGTCGCCTCAAACTGAGCTTGATTTGACGCCATCCCAAACAGTTTAGTTAACTAGTTCATGATTTTTGTAGCCATGAGAGTATTAACAAACCTTGTTTTCAAGGTGTCAACCATGCTAGACAGCATAAAGTATCGAGCTTTGTTGTTAGCAGTCTGCCAACGCTCGAACTTTTCCTTGACTGCCTTGGTCGCATTCTCACCTGGCTGCTCAGGAGCCTCTTCAGTCAGCACAAACAGGGCAGTTTCACATATAAAAGCAATGTTAATGTTCTATTTCCATTTGACAAAGTTAGCTCCAGTGAGCTTGTTGTCAGTCAATAATGACACCATGGGGTTGTTCATAGTCATATTGGGTATTACAAATATCAATAAAATTAAATAAGGTTTAATACAAAATCATACACATTCAAAATTTACTAAGCACTTAGCAAGTAGGAATGACAAGTGAAAATACTAAAACAAAAAATCCTAAATAATTTCCAAGGTTTCCAACAAACTTATACAGTGTTTCGTTTAGGCGAGAGTCAAAGATATCATTCATTGAATAGAGCAGTCAGCTCATCTAAAATGAAAAACATTCTAGCAACCTTTTATTCAATCAAGAAAAGAATTCAGCGTTGTCCCGTTTAGGCGAGAGTCAAGGCCATTCTATCTTATGAGCTTCCACCATTATTTCTTACCTTGTAAGTCTTACTCTTAGCAGCTACTATTGGGGTAGACGTTACTAAGAATAAAACACTTACAAATAATACTTATCTTTCGAGATTCTACAACGTTAAATTGCTAATGAACGTTCATCCATTAGGGATGATTACTCACTAAAACAAGAACTATGTAGAACCAACGATGGAGATCGAATATCCTTATAATAAAGTTCATTATTTAAAGTGTATGTTCATCTAATATTTATTTTAATCTATTTATTTTATATATATATGGAACACTTCTTAATGGGTATTGCCCATGAATGGTTACTAAACAAATTTAACTATAAATATTAATTTTAAAAATATCAAACCATCGAATTTTGATCTAATAACGAATAATTTAATCACAAATTTGAATTTCTATGCTTAATTTAACTACTTAATTAAAAAAATATCAAAAAATATCTCTTTTTACAGTATATCAAAAATATGTTAATATAAAAATATTTAACTCAAACTCTACTTTTTCTTTTCTTATTTTTCTTGCTAAAAAATGAGAGATTTTTTTAATTAGATAGAAAAATTAAGTATAAAAACTCAAAATTTTCTAATTTTACCTATTCATGGGTAATACCAATTAAGAGTGCACCCATATATATATGGAACACTTCTTAATGGGTAATACCAATTGATGGGAACTGAAAAAATTAATAAGGTAATAATCCAATAACCTTTTTATGGAAAGTTTCTAAAAATTATATTTATTTTTTATAAAATTGGAAATAATAATTACAACTAATAATTTCAAAAAAAAATTATAAATTATTTTTAAAAATTAATTAAAATTACTACTTTATTATTTTATGAAATTATGAGTTTATTAATAATTTATTATTGTAAAACAAAAAATCATTTACATGTATATTAATGTGTTTTTTTTATTAGAAGAATAGGAGCTTGATTGTGGAATCCAATTGTCTTAATATTATTCATATTCTTAAAAATAAAACGCTACAATACTTCTTAGTTCTTACTTAGGCTATCATTGTTAGAAAAATATTATTACCATCCAATGATTTTTTTGATATTACCATGAATCATTCTTCTAGAATAATTAATGAGGTGTTGTTTATTATTTATATTTTTAGGATTGGAAGATGATAATCTTGTCTAGGGGTCAAATATAATTTTTTGTGCTGAAATTCTTGTGTTGGCAATTGCCATTATTCAATAATGTTTATGACACTTTTTTCTTCCTTCATTTTTTTTTTTGTTAAAATTTTCTTCATTAGTTTTGTTCTTATAGATTTGGTAAGCTCAAGTATTTTTAAAAAAAATAAAAACATATAAATAATTGTTAATTATTATAAAATTAAAGATTTAAGGTTTAAAAAAAAATCTTATACATTTTATGTGTATTACAGTTTAAAGCTTAAAATTATTATTTTTTTATTTTCAGTAATGCAATTTAGAATTCTAGTATGAAATTTTTTTACAAAAAGATAAATATACACTTTTTTTCTTTTTAATCTTTAAAATGATTTTTATTAAAAAAAATAGTTTGTTAATTTTTTTAGTTGTGTTTTATTTTTTAAATAACAATTTCATTTATAAATTTTTTATTTCTATTAATAGTTTTATCTATTTTAGGAATATAGAGAATAAAAAAATAGGAAACATTAATTTTTTAATATTTAATTAATGATTATAAATATCAACCATTAAGATATTTGATCCAATGGTCAAGAATAAAATACCCATACATAGGTAATACCCATTAAGAGCATACCCATATATATATATATATATTTAATTAAAACTACTAATTTAAATAACTCTAAATATCAATTTTAATTTAATATTTATAAAATTATACTTAGATAGATCTGAAAATAAATAAAATTATTTTTCATCTTATTAATAATTCTCAATAAATATTACGAAAATTACTTAATTTAAGTTTGTTCAAAATTAATTAAAATTAATTTTTAACTCTAATTTAATTTTCTATAAATATATATAGCAAAATTCGAAATCTAATGTATTAAAAATAAATACATTTTTTGAAATTTATGTAAAATAAAATAAAATAAATCCTAAAAAAAATTAATCAAATTTATGTTGGTCCAAAATTAATTAATAGATTAATTTTCAACATAAATATAATTTTCTATTGAATTAATTAATAGAAAATTAATTAAATAGGAAAATTAATAGAAAATTATTTTCTGTATACCAAATAATGCCCCCTGAACTTTTAAGGTCGTTAAAAATGCCCCTTGAACTATTGAGATTGTTGGATTTATTTATGGATCCCAATATTTAGAAATAAATATTAGAGTTATTTTCTAATTAATTTTCTATTAATTAAATAAAACTAGAAAAATACCACAAGTATACAGAAAATAACTGTCTAGATATTTCATTAACTAATTACTTATTTTCTAATTAAAATATAATATATTTTAGTCTATTTGTTTTGATAAATTATTAATAAAAAAATTTACTTGATCTAAGTTGTTCTAAAATTAATTTTAATCTATTTTTCAAAAAAAAAAAAATCAAAACTATATACATTAAACAATGCATTTCGAAATTTAGTGGGAAATGATTAATAAAATAAAATCTATTTTGAAAATTATTCTAATCTAAGTTGTTCTGAAATTAAAATTTCTATAATTTTCTATCTATATAAATATCTTGAAAATAACTAATATTTAAGTGTCTAGATAAAATCTACTTAAATATTTAATTAAATTTATTAAATATAAGAAACAAATAATTAAGTATCTTGAATAAAATCAACATAATTCTTAATTGTAATTTAATGTCTAAGAAAAATATTCTAATTTAAGTTGACCTAAAATTAATAAAAATTAATTTTTTACCTAAATATATTTTTCTAATTTAATTAAATATTAGAAAATATAATTAGTTACTAGAAATAACTATCTATTTTATATATCTCATTAAACTAAGTGTCTTTTTTCTAAAATTAATTTTAAAATAATCTAATGAAAAATAATTTTATATATTTCAAAACTAATTATGTTGCTAATTAAATTTTGGCTAATTATGATTTTTGCCCCCTCAACTTTGACATGTACCAAATAATGCCCCCTGAACTTTTAAGGTCGTTAAAAATGCCCCTTGAACTATTGAGATTGTTGGATTTAAGGACTTTTTTTTCGAATTTTAGTAAAAAAGTCTAACATGGATGAAAGTTCAAGGGCCATAATTTAGTACATGTCAAAGTTTGGGGGACATGATTTGGTAGATATCAAAGTCTGGGGAGCATGATTTAGTACATAAACAATCACTAAAATAGGAAAATTGAATGAAATTAGACAAAAGTCCTTAAATTAAACAATCTCAATATTTCATGTAATGACCGCTCTAGTAATTTGGATTAGTAACGGCAATTAGCACTAATTTTTATTATTTTATTATTATTTGTGAATTAATTTATTTATGGATCCCAATATTTAGAAATAAATATTAGAGTTATAATTTCTCAATTCCAGAGATTTTATTAAACTCTAGGTGTATTATTTAGCCTATATGTGAAATATGTTATTTTTGTAATTTTTGCTCGGCGACAACGGAAAATGCGATGGATGGCTAGATTGATCACATGGGTAAGTTTTGAACCTTATTTCTTAATGGGAAATATTTTAGAGAAAATAAATTATCGGGGTTGAGCGGGGTTATGGAAATTGACCATTTTACCCCTAGCTTTAGAAATACCTAAGTTATAACCTTAAGGGTATTTTAGTCTTTTTGAAGGAGGGATTAGGTGGCTGAATTTGAAGATGACACCTAGTCATTATTTGGGCAGCAAAGGATTTAATTAAATCCTTTTTCCAATTTAGGAAAAATCAAAAGAAAAGAAATTAGAAGAAAATAACAAATCCTCTTGAACTCTCTCTCTCTTGCTTTCGGCTGGGACAAACCAAGGGCTGAGACCAGATTTTCCTTTTCATTTCTTTGGGTTTAAGCAAGGATTCAAGGATATTACTAGTGAGGTAAAACCCTAGACCATTGATTGTATGTTTTTAAGCTTTATATTTAGGTTGAATATGTGATTCTTGGTTTTGGGGGCTGTTAGGTTTTGGAGTGCTTAGGGTTCGAATTTTAGAGGTTATTTGAGTTGATTTTAGCTCCTAGCTTCTGGTTTCGTTGATTGATTTAAGTTTTGTGCAACTTTGAATATTGAGTTCAAAGCTTTGAGCTTTAATGGTAACTTGAATTATAATGATTTGTTCTGTGAAATATTGGCTGGGTTTTATTGCTTATGCATTGTATAGGTGCTCTGGAAAGTTTCATGGCAATTGGTTGAAGATTGAGCAACAAATGAGAGGTTTTGGGAAACCTGGTGCAAACCGGCTAGCCGGTTTGCAGTGCCACAAAAATCGGCTAGCCGGTTTTGGCAGGGTTCCCCGGGCCTTTCATTTTCTCAATTTTTGCCATTTCGATGCCTCGGTTGGGTGTTTCCCCATTTCCAGAGTTAGAATACCCATTAGGAGTATAGCAGAACCTAGGGTTTTGATTTTGAGTTTCTCGGGATTAGGGTTTTAATCGTGTGACTTACCCGATTTCAAAATGTGATTAAGGCATCCATCTAGCTCGAGATTTCCGTTCAGGTCAGCCAACACACTTGAATTCGGAAAAATAGGTAAGAACTGAATATAATATGTGATGTGATTATCTGAATGTGTGTATATGTGTTTATATATGCATGCTTAAATTATGGTTTGCACTACCAACACTTGTATGAATACATTACAGAGTGCATTGGTATAGTGATTAATGTTATTGCAAATACGATACAGTGATACCAACACGGGCACAAGAAAGTGCTAAGGTGTGTGGTATATCACTCAGTGGTTCTCAGGGTACGGAATAAACCCTACTAACACTCGTACAGTGAGGTACGACGTGTATGTGGTATAGTGGTTGTATCCTAGTGTTGAACGTTCATACTCATCTGTTAAGCTCTGTAAATAGGTGTATGGGTGCCTATTTACAGGTCAAAAATTATATGATATGTTATATGCATTTCTTACTGAGTCTGTTGACTCACAGTTTCTGCTTCCATGTGTAGGTAAAGGAAAAGCGAAGGCTGAACTGGAGTGAACCTGAGCTCGGGTGAGACTGTACATGTAAAACAGCGCGACCTTGAGTGTTCGGTCTCGGGACATCTGGGAGTTGTATTTTGAAAGTCGTTGTGCGACCAGTAAATTTGTGTATTTTGGAATGTATATTTTGAAAGTAAATTTTACAAAGTTTGAAAACGGGATCCCGACACTTGTAAATGTTTTATTATATTACAAAGTTTAATATTTAATGCAAAAGTTTAAATTTGACACGTTTTTCGAGAAAATTATTTGATTAGCAAAGATTGCACTATAATTGAAAAAGCACTGTAGCGTGCCTTAGCATTAGGGTGTTACAGTTCAGGGGGCATTTTTAACAACCTTAAAAGTTCAGGGGGCATGATTTGGTACATGTCAAAGTTCAGGGGGCGAAAATCCTAATTAGCCTTAAATTTTAATTAGGTTAGACTAATATAATTAACCTAATACAATTATTTAAATAAGGTAAATGGGCCTTCACAATTGGACTATTGGACTGCTTCGTGTGAGGGAGGGTTGAATTCAGTATGTCGTACCCACTACTAATGGCCCCCTAACTCTCACACAAGGTCTAAAGGAGAGAAATTTAACCATTAAATAAATAATTATTATTCATTGAATAAGCCCAATACTAATTAGGCCTAAATAAAACTATCTTATGTGATATTTTATTTTCACAAGCTAGTCCATTTAATTAATTAAACTTAAATGGGCATCCTATATGCATCTAAGCCCAAAAGTAAACATATAGGCTCACATAGGTCCAATGATTTAGATGGGCCCTATCATGTTTCTAGATCTACACCGATGAAAGAAATTGCAAAATCGACCTGTTACAAATTATTTATAAGATTTATTGACAATTAGACTATGATTAAAATCAGATCATTTGATTTGTTAACAAGTTAATCAATAAACAAACATAACAAACATGTAACAGATAACTAGAAAGTAGGTTAAGATATTTTTATTTTAAAATAAAATATTTAAAATATATCTTAACTAGAATTTCAAATTTAGGTTGTTAGAAAATATTAAAAAAAAATATTTAAAATTTAACAAATCTCCTAAATATCTAAAATTCTAACTGAAATTTAAATATTAAACTAAATTTCAAATTTTCAGTTTATTTAAATAATTTAAATTAATTAAATATCTAATAAGATAATATAATGTAATATCTTAATTTAAAAATTTAAATATTTCTAATCTTATAATTTAATAAATCAAAAATAAAAAAATAAAAAAAATTGAAAATAAGATATTTTGATGGTTATGATATTATCAACTTTATTTAATAATTAAATAAAACAAAATATCCTAAGTTAGAAAATTTTATGGTTAGAAACCCTAAAATTTCTATTCAAACCAAATTAACAAACTTTTCAAAATTCCATGTTATTTTGCCAAAACTAAAATTTTAATTAAAATAAATATCTAATAAGATAAAATGTTAAAACTAACATCTTTCTAATCTTATAATTTAATTTATATTTCAAAAATAACAAATTTTAAAAATCTGATATAAATAGCAAATTTGAAATTTTAACTAGATTATTTTTAAATTTTATTAATATTTTAATATCAAAATAAGATCATTTCAAAGTTAATAATGAAATAAGTAATATCTGATCTTATAATTACAATAAATAAAATAAACAAAAATAATTAAAAATTTCATAATTAACCATAAGGCTAGTTTGTGAAAAAATCAAATTTTCAAATTTCAAGGCTACTACTATCTAAAACTAATTTTAATTAATTAAAAAATTAATAAAAATTAATTTTATTCTAATAATTAGATCTTTTATTTGAAAAGTTAGATTCTACACAAAATTCTACAAAAATTTAAATTTTATTTCAATAAAAAATAAATTTGAATCAAAAGATATCATAAAAAAAAGATTGCATTGCATACTCCCCGCGAGCACATGAGGCTGCAAGTGGGTGAGGGAAAGGCTGCTAGCAGCCTGCTTGGGGGGCAAATCTCGGTCAGGAGGGGAAAAATTCAGACATGGCCTTGTTTGAAGGCCTCATGTCTGAGCGAGCCTCCCCATCCGAGCGCGGGTGTGCATCCCTTTGAGATATTTTTATTCAAACTTCAAAAAATCACAACTAATTCATAAAAAATCCAAATTAAGTTCGGTAAAAGTATAAATCTATTAATGTTTCATATACTTTTCAGGAAAAATACTTTCAGAATGAATCAAAAAATATTTAACATCATAATTTGCAATTTCCATACAATCATCAAATATGCACATAAACCAACATGAACACATCCAAATCAACACAAACATCGTTTTAAATCCATATTTCATGAAAGTAAATCATTAACCTGGCGCTGAGGCTAGTTGATTGAAATTATTTTACCTAGATCTAGATTTACTACCATGTATGTTATTTAACACCCTAAATATGAATTTTTAAAATAATAGAATTTAAACACATATAAAGTTCAAGAAACCTTACATTGGTTGCAGTGGAATTAAATGACTCCTTCCACTCAGATTTCTAACCCTTGTATCCTTTTTGTAGCAGAGTATCACCAAGATCTGAGCCCGATTCTCCTTAAGTTGATTGGATTCTTCACAGTCTTACACACAATGATTGAGTACCAACTTTCTATGCGTGGGCATGTACTCTATCACTATAAGGGTTCGAAATATTGAAGAGAAAGAGAGAGAAGGATTCAAAATTGGAGAGAGATAGAAGGCTCAAAGTTTGATTGAAGGCTAGTGTGACTTAGGCTACCATCAAATGTTAGTTTTGAGTCCATCACTATTTATTTATAGGAATCTTTCTAGGTTTAGGTTTAAGTTATTTGGCATTAAAAAATTAATCAGTAAATGGTAAAATTAAGCACTAGTGGTCGGCCATAGGATGTGGGCCCACCACTTGCAATTTTACCATTTTTTAACTATTTATCCTATTATTTTACAAATACCATATTTTTCAATTCAACCACGTTAATGCCAAAACCATTTATTTAATAATTAAAATTAATTATCAAATAAAATTTCCCTTTAATATATTTATTAATTAGACTTAATAAAGTCCTTAATTAACAAATAAATCCTAGAATCTCTTTTCTTCGCAATTAAGCTCTAGCTTAGTGAAAATTCATAAAGAAGATATAGTCTAATTTTAGAATTATAATTGATTAATTAAAATCAATTAACTCAGTCTTACAAGCAGTATTGTCTCAACTAGTATGGGGACCATGGGCCTATATAACCGAGCTTCCAATAAGCAGATATAGAATTTATGAAGTAAATTTCCTAACTTATTAATTCCTCCTTGCACCACTATAGATTTGGAATTGCACTCTCAATTATGTAGAACGCTCTATATGTTCCACAATATAGATACGCAATAAAAATTTAACCATCGTTCTAATCCTAATAGTCAAAGATCCTCTATAGATGATTTACACTAAGTAGGGACAAATTTATCGTTTTACCTCTCAATGTATTTTATCCTTAAAACACTTAGCTTCCTATAAATGATATTTTAGTAAACTAATATAATCACTGGAATAAGAGTTCTTCCATTTATCTCTATTAAGCCAAACTCAAAGGAAATCTTCATTTCACTTCTATGTCCAGATAGAAGCTATAGATTCCATATCTATGATTAGAGTTCCCACTCAATTATACTATCATGTTCCCAAGCTATATGTGTGACCCAAACCAAATGGTAGGCTTTGACTAACAACTTAAAGAACACAAATATTACTCTTGAGATAGAACCTAACCATGTCAGGATTAAGATCTTTTGATTTAAGATTAACCATTGATATTAACTTAGAAACATACAACAGTAAGATTATAATACTTTTTACCAGGATCAATACCGGTCCCAGTCAAATTTATACTCCGTACATTCGATACTAGCATACTTTGCCAATATTCTGAAAAGAACATAACACTTATTCAAGGTATAAGTAAGCTTTATCGCTGACGATCACATCAGTATAAATCCAATGCACTGATGAATCATAGGACATTATCTTTTGAAGCATATAATCACAATTACCTTCCACTGTGTTGACATCAGTGTAATTGTTAATAACTATATGTTGTGGACTTAATAGAAATTGTATACTTTAAACCATAAACATGAAAAACTACATGTAAACATAAATGACTTCTAATCTTCTGTTGATAATAAATCAAATTATATTGAAATGGGTTTTATTTAGGGCATCAATCCCAACAGATATTAGTTTGTTAGATGGTTACTATGGACAAATTTGGGCTCCATCATACTCTCTCTTAGTTTTACATGTCACTTTCTCTTTGTTGGTAGTCCCTCTTTGACGTTAATGGCGGGTCACCATCTACACTGGTATTCGATCTCTCTCCTCCCAACCCCTTTACTTTTTGGCTCGCGGACTGGTTGAGTCGCTCCCATGAACCACCATTAACCTTGATGCGCACCACGACCGATGTCGATCTCTCTCTTCCTCCCTCCTCCTCGTCTGCTATCATCTTGCTAGGATTTTCAATATCTCTTACTTGATTTTGATGGATAAGTTTAAATAACTATTTAGTTTCTGATGGTAATTTTATCTCCAATTTTTAGTGCTCATCTTGCTAGGATTTTCAATATAATGACTCCTTCCATTCAGATCTCTAGCCCTTGATTCCTTTCTGTAGTAGAACATTATCAAAATCTGAATCTGGATCTCTTTCTCTCCTTCTTGATGCTGATTTTCCACAGTCTTACATACTATGATTGAGGTACCACTTGATGTGTGTGGGCACTACTCTATCACTCAAGGGAATATCGAAATTTTGAAGAGAAGAAAAGAGAGAGGAAAGTGGCGGCTCAGGAATTCTCTCTGAAAAGAATGAGATGCAATTGTGTGTTGTTTCCTGAAGCCAATACTTTCTATTTATAGAATGCCCTCTAGGTTTAGGTTAGAATTGTGTGGCATTAAAATAATGGAAAAATAAAATGGTAAAACCCTATGCATAGTGGGTGGCCCATATAAGGAAATTGGGCCTCCTTTTGCAACTTTCCCATTTTGTTATTTCTCATTCCCATTTTCTCAAAAATGCCAATTTTCCAATTTAACCTTTTAAATGCCAATTCTAATTATTTAATAACTTAAAAATAATTATTAAATAATATTGTCATTTAATATATTTATTAATTTAGACATATAAAGTATCTTGATTAATAAATAAACCTAGAATCTCTTTTCTTTACAATTTCGCTCTTACTTAGTGAAAATTCATAAAGTAGACATAGTCTAACTTTAGAATTATAATTGATTAATCAAAATCAATTAACTGAGTCTTACAAGCAGTATGGTCTCAACTAGTATGGGGACCCTGGGTCTATATAACCGAGCTTCCAATAAGTCAAACTGAATTTACTAAGTAAATTCCCTAACTTATTAATTTCTTATTGAATCCACACTTAGAACTTGGAATTACACTCTCAGTCATATAGAACGCTCTATATGTTCCATGATATAGATACGTCATTAGTTATCCATTGTTATAATCCTAATTTGATCAATGACCCTCTAATAGATGATCTACATTGAATAGGCACTAAGTTACCGTTACACCTTTAATGCATTTTATCCTTAAAACACTTAGCTCCGTATAAATGATATTTTCAGCAAAGTGAAATGAGATATCCACCATTTATCTCTGTTTAGCCAAGTTCGAAGGATATCATCGTTTCAATTCTAAATTCCTATAGAAGTTATAGACTCCATATTTATGCTAGCGCTCCCACTCAATTATACTATCATGTTCCCAAAATGTACGTATGACCCTGACCCAAAAGTAGGCTTAACTAACAAATCAAAGAACATGTATAGTACTCTTGAGATGAACCTAATCATATCAGGATTAAGATCATTTGATCTAGGATCAACAGGTGATATTGAATTGAATTGATATTACGGTAAGTTTTAATATATCTAATCAAAGTTCAATATTAGTCCCTTCCGATGTATACTCCATACATCCGATACTGGTAAACTTTGCCAATGTCCTGGAAAGGACATAACACTTTTCCAAGGTGTAAGAATACCTATCGTTGATTATACCATGTTTGTCTAAATCCAGTATTCTGACAAATCAGGGAATAAACTTTCGAACATATAATTAAGATTATATTCCACTGTGCTGACAACACTATAATCTTTAACAAATTCATATGTTCTGGACTTAAATAGAATTCATACATTATATATATAATCATGAAATAAATCATGTGAACCATGCAACATTAAATGTTATTTCTCATCTTTATTAATAAGTAAATCTGATTATATTGAAATGAGTTTTATTTAGGGCACAAAACCCAACAGGTATTAGTTTTTTGTGTTCATTTTTTTTTGTTAGTTTTTTAATAGTATTTGATTTCTTTGGTAATATATTTGTTGATTTTTTTTATTTTTTTTTTAATATTGAGAGAGTGGGGATTCAAATTTGAAATTTTTTTATTGTTGATTAATTTGTGTTTGATAAATAAAAAAGAATAAAGAGGTTTAGTTTATTTATTTTCTTAAATTAATAAATATTATTTAGTTTTTTTTATTTAATAAGTATTTTATTGAAAAAGGGTGGATTAATCATATATTGACACATATCAACATTGATGAAATAGAAAAAATATAATATTTAGTGTTTAATCTCTCAAATATATATATACTATATAAGTGTAAGAAACTAAAAAACATATAATATTTATGGATCATTTTTTTATGCGTATTACCCATGAATGGTTACTAAACAAATTTAACTATAAATATTAATTTTAAAAATATTTTTTTATCTAATAATGAATAATAAAAGACAAATTAGAATTTCTATGCTTAGTTTAACTACTTAATTAAAAAAAATATAAAAAAAATATCTATTTTTATACTGTTTATCCAAAAAAATTTAGAGGATGCCGTGTCAGGAGTAGCACCAAGTGGCACAAAAATACAGGGACTAAATTAATGAAGAAGGTGTAAAGTCATGACCGTTGAGATGACCATCAACCATGAAGTGTTAGTCTAAAGGATACCCTTACCCCCTACACCTTCATAGTACGAGTCACAATTTTATCACAAGAACAATGACATTCGTAAGGGCATGTGGGACATCCACATTGTACCATAGTTACTGACAACGAGCGAGGGGTTACCCCCCCCCCCCCCCTCCAACTTGGGTCTTAGGGGGGGGGGGGTCACCCAACTATGGTGTTTGTCACCCCCTCCCAACTTGGGCCTTTTGGGGGGGGGGGGGGTCTTCAACTATGGTGGTTGTCATCCCCCCCAACTTGGGTCTTGGGGGGTGGGGGGGGGGGTCCCCCAACTTGGGTTGTTGTCATCCCCCCAACTTGGGTCTTGGGACAAGGATGGTTCTCATCCCCCCTCAACGAAGATCCCAAGGGTGTTACCCCCAAGTTTGGGCTTAATCCTCAAAGGTGGTTGACGACCATGTCACACCCATAAGGGACCCTCGTCATCAGTGGCTCCTTCAAATGTTCAAATCCCGCGAAAGGCTCAAAGATAGTTGTCAACCCACGAAAATAGAAGGATATTATCCTAAAAATCAGACTCCAACCGCCTCTGAAAATCAAGGAGACGGTTGAGATAGCTCCGCATTGGTCGCATCTCCTGAAGCGACAAGCACTGACCCCCCTCCCCTATATAAGTTGTCACCCATGACCTGGGAAGGGGATCCGCAATTTGAAACACTTAAAAAAATAAACAGTTCTCATTTTTTGCAATCAAGAGCTTGTTCTTGACTTTTGCAACTCAGATCAATAAAGCTCAAGGGGAGTAGGCTATTACCGACATCCGGGGTCAAACATCTTTAAATTTTGGTGTCTTTTATTTTCATTTATTGCGAATTTTAGTGTTATTAACTGCATTTATTATGGTGGTTTTGGTTTAAATCTCATTTATTACGACTTCGCGTCGGTTGGCTAAAAATCCAGTCAACATTTTGGTGTTTTCATTGAGAGCTTTAGCCAAAATCTTTAAGTTTTTCACCGAAAAAAATGGTGTTAACCCGAAGATCTCAAGAGCGACCTGACGAAGAGATGGAAAGTGCCCACCAAGTTCCATCAGTAAGCAACCTCGCCGGAAACGATGGAGAACGACCCCCGCGTCCGGGGAATGGCGGCACTACCACCACCGCTCCAACTGCTGGCCATGGAGAAACTTGTCAAACTGTAGTCAATGGCTAGACAACTACTGGGCGTACCACCAATGCCATTGTCGCAGGAGGTGACGCTACTGATGGCGCCACCGGAAGAGGTAATACTAGAAATTTTGTCCCACCTACAGATGGTGCTGGCCAAGCTCAGATTGGCCGCAGCCCTGGCGTCTTTACGCCACAGAATGAACGCCATGCAGACATCGAGGGAATTGACCCCAAGATGGATTAGCTTCGAGACGCGATAAGCCAGATGCAAGGCCAGTTCCAAACTGCGCACCAAGCGCAAAATCAAGCTCGAGTGGCCTTGACTCAAAGTCTCGCTAACTAAAGGAGAGAATTCCAATCTTGGCTGGAAGATCATGCTTGTGAGATGAGGAGGCGCCAAGACGACCAAGATCGTCGCACCCAAGAGGCTGCCGACTTAATACGAAGCTACTTCAACCAAAACACTCAAGGGATGGGTACTAATGCCCACGATCAACAGATACCTCAAACCTAACCTCGGGAGGTCCCTACCCCAAGGTCCCATAGGGAGAGGGTGGTCTATGGACCTGAAGAGCGCCCAAGGAACCAAGAAAGGACTAGGAGTCACCCCTCCAACAGGGTTCCCCACAATAATAATCGACCACCCCCGGCTGTTGAGCAAGTCCTACCCGGTCATCATATGGGACGTGATGACTCCCTCAATGTCCATCTAAGGCGGAGTGGTGGAGGAAACTCTAGAAACAATAATGGTGACTGTGGCAGAAATAGTGGAAGGACGCCCAACGTAGGGAGTGGCAACCCCGCGATCAACGTGGCCAACCACAAGATGGCGATGATCGCCCAAGAAATAGTAGGTCCAGGGGGAGAAGAGAAGACCCTGAGGTCAACAGTGACTACCATCCAAACTACACTGACGGTCATGGTGATGTGAAGCTGAAAGTCGAGCTAACAACTAACCAAATTCCGAGCTGGGGGTTTATCAAGCCAGAAGGCCGTATGCCCCTAATAGGCAACATCAACCTGAAAATCCACCCCTAAGGGGTAGGAATGACCAAGTACCACCCCCGGCTGAAGGAAAGGCTGACAGTCAGAACGCTGGAGGAAGGCCAAGAACTGGGTCAATTTTTGAACGGGTAGGCCCCCAAGGGGGTAGAGACATGCAGGACGCCCTCAACAGAAATAGAGACAATCGTGGTTCCAACATAGTGAACCCACCTGAGCCAGTCCAAGGGGACCAAACAAATGCTGGTGTCAATATTGCTCAACCTCAAACAGCCACAGATCCGGTGATCCAGGCTCGGTTGGACGAGTTAACTCGATTCGTCAAGGACCTTACCGCACCAAAACTTACTAACGTGGATCTGGAAAGGAGGAGAGGGTCTTCCTTCTCCCAAATGATCAATGACCTCCCTAATCCAGCAATGTTCAAGATGCCCACTTGCGAGTACACGGGGAGTGAAGACCCACTAACTCATGTGGAGAACTCCAAAATCCAAATGGACCTTCAAGGAATCAGTGATGACCTTAGGTGTCGAAATTTTCCCTGCAACCCTAACGGACACGGCGCAACAATGGTTTACTAAACTACCCCCGGGGAGAATCACCTCTTGGGATGAGTTTGAAGGGTTATTCTACACCTAATTCTCTTCAGCCCGACAGATACCAGCGGAGTTGTGTGACTTGGTCGCCATCAAGCAGAAGCCCGATGAGCCACTAAAAGATTAAATTCAACGCTTTATGCAGGAGGCAACCAAAGTAAAATATCTGAGTGATGATGGCAAGCGGGCCGCTATCATGAGGGGCATCCTTGTGGGAAGTCGGCTGCGGAAGTATACGAGGCGGAAACCAACCCATACTATGAGAGACTTTCTTCACATAGCTGATGAGTTTATTAAATTGGAAGAAGCTGAGTGAAACGCTCAAAGCTTCGACCATACTAAGAATAAAAAGAACGGAACAAGGTCAAATAGTCAAAGCTCTCAAGGGGGTAATGGTAAGAATGGCTCCAACGATGGCAAGAGAGGGAATAACAGTAATGGCAATAACAACAATGATAACAAAAGAATACCCCCGAGCCAGCCAGGCGAGATCCAACCCCAAGGTTCACAACCTATAGCCTACTCTTGGACACAAAAGAAAATATCTACAATGCAACTCACTCGGTGGTACCATACCGTAAACCTTATCCCATGAGAAAGGACATTAGCAAACACGACATGAAAAAGTTTTAATGATTTCACAATGACTACGACCATGACACTGATGAGTGCAACAATCTAAAGGAGGAAATAGAGTTCCTCATCAGACAAAACAACCCCAACTTGAAAAGATATGTACGTCGGGACAACGACCGACCCCCACGACAATAACAACAACAAGCAGTTGGGGATGACCAACAATTGTTACCTCCCCCCATTGCTGGTCGTTTGGACGTTATATCTGTTGGGTTTTATGCCATAAATAAAACTCTTTACAATCTGATTAGTTATCAATATAAGGAATTTGAAGTGATTGATGTTTGCATGAATTTTACATGCTAATGGTTTAATATGTTTATTACATTCACACACACAAAATTAGTTAAAAATCCAGATCATATGTTTATTCACAATTACAGTATCGTCAACACAGTGGAATGTGATTGTGATCATATGAATCAAAAGACTTGGTCCCTGTTTCATCAGTGTTATTGGATATACACTAATGTAATAATCAGCGATGATGTGTACTTACACTTGGAGTAAGTGTTATGTTCTTTCCAGGACATTAGTAAAGTATACTAGTTTCGAATGTATAGAGTATACATTGGACTGGCCCGATATTGCAACTAAGTTAAGATATTACAAACTTACCGTTAAATATATCTTTCCAAGTCAATGTCAGTAGTTGATCTTAAGATTAAAAGAATCTAAATCCTGATATGTTTAGGCTCAACTCAGGAGTGCTATTCATGTTCTTTGATTTATTAGTTAAGCCTACTTTTAGGTCAGGGTGATACGTATATTTTGGGAACATGATAGTATGATTGAGTGGGAGTGCTGAACATAAATATGGAATCTATAGCTTCTACTGGTGTATAGAAGTCAAGTGATGATTCCCTTTGAGCTTAGCAAATAGAAGTAAATGGATGAGCTCTTGTTTAACTGACTAATTATTAGATCACTAAACACCATTTACAGGTAGCTAAGTGTTTTAAGGGGCAAAATACATTGAGGGGTGAGAACGGAAAAGAAATCCCATCTCGATGTAGATCATCTATATAGAGGATCTTTAAATCACAAGAAGATTATAACAATGGTTAAATGAGATAGCATATTGATATCGTGGAACATATAATATGCTCTATATAAGTCAGAGAGTGCAATTCTAAGTTCTAAGAGTGGATTCAACGAAGAATTAATAAGTAGGAATTTACTTGGTAAATTTGGTTCACTTATTGGAAGCTCAGCATATAGATCCATGGTCCCCATTCTAGTTGAGAACATTATGCTTGTAAGACTCATTAATTGATTCGTGATTGATCAATTATAATTCTAAAGTTAGAGTATGTCTAATTTGTGAGTTTTCACTAAGCAGGGGTGAAATTGTAAAGAAAAGAGATTCTAGGTTTATTTATTTATTAATGGACTTTATATGTCTAGTTAATAATTAAATTAAATGACAATATTATTTAATAATCTATTTTAGTATCAAATAATTAGTTTTGGCATTTAAAAGGTTAGAATTGGAAAATTGGCGTTTTTGAGAAAATAGAGATAAAATTTGTTAAAACTGCAAAATCAAGTGGGGCCCATTAACACACCATGGCCGACCACTATTTGTGGATTTTCAAATTAATATTTTCATTACTTTAATGCCAAATAATTCCTAACCTAAACCTAGTAGTTGCCTATAAATAGAAAGTGATGGCTCAGTCAAAACAATACACATCATTAGTTATCTGACAGAAATTTCTCTCTTCAGAAAAACTGAGTCTTCCCTATTTTCTATATTTGGCCAAAATCCCTCTTCTCTTTTCCTCTTCATAAATTTCGACCCTAGTGAAAGAGTAAGTGCCCACACACATCAAGCAGTAACTCAATCATAGATTGGAAGACTGTGAATGATCAAACTTGAAGAAGAAGGACATTCGGGCTCAGATCTTTATTATACTCTGCGACAGAAAGGATACAAGAGTTAGAGATCTGAGTGGAAGGAGACATTAATTCCGCTACATCAATGTAAGGTTTTCTTAACTTTATATGTGTTTAATTTTTCGTTTTAGAAAGTTCATATTTAGGGTGTTGAACAACATACTTGTTAGTAGATTTAAGATCCTGGTAAAATAAATTTCCAACAACTGGCCTCAGAGCCATGGTAATTGATTTTCTTGCAAGAAATTTGGACTTTAAAATGATTGTTTGTTATTTGGATGGTTTCATGTTGTATTGAGTGTTATATGATGATTGATTGATGTTTGTGAATTTTTGTGAAAAATAATTGAAATTTTGTTTCTGGAATTATTTTTATTGGATAGTAAGGAAAACATTAAGCAAGTTCTTTTTTACAGAACTTGATTTAGATTTAATTTGAATTAGTTATGATTTTTTGAAGATTCGGAAAAATATAGGGATGCTAAGCATCACCCACGCTCGCGAACAGCTTGAGTTCAGACAAGCAGCGATCGTGCATGCTGTCTGAATCTCCCCTTACGCGCGCGGATTGCTGTCTGATGCCCCCTACGCGCGCGGGAATGATGCAAGATTCCCAATCCGCCGAGCTTTATCGGCCAGCACCTCCCTGTGCGCGCGCGGACGGTATGCAACGCATACCATCCGTACAGCTCCCAAATTTTTCGTTTTTCTTCATTTTTTCATGCTTTTTCATGGATTTAAGTTCCGATTTTTTGTGTAGTTTTGTATTTATAGATTTACTATTCCTAATTCAATTCTAATTATCATAATTAATTTATTTTTTTTTAATTTAATTAATCATGTTAGTGTAATTTGAATTTGAAATTAGTAAATATCTATCTTTTTGCTTAATTATCTATCTTATTTTTAAATTTGATTATATCTTATCTTATTTTTAAATTTAGGGTCAGATATTAAATTTTTAAAATTAATTTTTTTTTAAAAAATAATTTGACCTTATTTAAATTTAAAATAAAATAACTATAATCATGTAATTGTAAATAGATGTAAGATATTTTGCTAACTTTTAAATTTTGTTATTTTATTTATTTAAATTAAATTTAAAATGTAAAAAAGATATTTAATTTATCTTTTTTAATTTTTTATTTAACTTTTATTTATAAAATAACATTTAATTTTTAAAAGTAGTTAGCAAATTTTGAAATGATATTTAGGTTAGTTGAAACCTAATTTTTCAAAATTGTAGGTTTAATTTTAAAATATTTTATTTTATTAATTTCGAAATTTAAATTAATAATATTTTTTTTATTATTTTCGAAAGTAAATATTTATTTTATTTTATTTATTTCGAAAAATTAAATATTTTTTTTTATTTATTTAATAATTTATTTTCGAAATTTATTTATTTCAAATTAAATAAATTCTACTTCATCCTATCCAGCTAACCTTGTTGCAGAAGTATGTGGTTTTAGCTTGTGTGTAAGTTTTTCAAAACCTATTATTACTTGATTGCAAATAGCCATGGTTAACTTGTTGACAGATCCAATGATCTGATTTTAACTCATGGCTCCCTTGGTCAAGTTAATAATTTGTAACAGGTAAATTTTACAATCTTTTTTCATCTTTGTATGACCTAGCAACATGATAGGATCCATCCAAGTGTGTACCTGTGTGAGCCTATGTGTTTATTTTATTATATAGATGCATATAGGTTGTTGCTAAATAAAATATCACACCATGATAGATTTTATTTAGGTCCATTTAGTTTTTGGACCCATTCAATTAATAACAGTTATTTATTTTAAGGTTAAATTCCTCTCTTTTGGGCCTTGGGTGAGAGTTGGGAGCCATAGAAGTGGGTACGACATACTGAACCCAGCACCCCCTCACATGAACTATCCCAATTGTGAAGGCCCATTTGCCTGATTTGAATAATTGTACTAGGTTAATTATATTAGTTTGACCTAATAAAATTGAATTAGGAACATAATTAACTTTTAAAGTATATGAAATTTATTTTCATTTTAATATTTTAAAGTTAATTTTAAGAAAAACACCTTTAGTTTTAGATATTATTTCAAGACAAAACTATTTGTATTTTTCTTGTATTTAATTAAATATAGAATTTTAACTAACTAGATTCTTTCTGGAACTTATTTAATTAAATATTCCTATTTAAGTTATAAATTAGTTGTATCAACTGATTTTTCTTATCTAACTTAAATTTGAATATTTTATTTAAATTTTAAATTAAGTTGAGGAATCCTAGGCATTAGTTATTAAAGATTCTTAAGATATTTTTTTAAGTTAATATCTTTTCGTATATTAACTTAAAATGGAATATTTTAGATATTTTTCAAGTTAATATCTTTTCGAATATTAACTTAAAATGGAATATTTTCAAATTAAGTGATTATAACTCAATTTTTGATATTTAATTAAATCTAAATTTTAAATTATTTAAGTTTTAGATTTTTTCTATACAACTTAAATTAGATATTTTTCAAATTTTTGTTGAAAAGAAACTTAGTCAAATAAGATATTTTCTAGATAGTTATTTCTAGACTACTTATTATTTCTAATATTCAAATAGGAAAATATTATACATTGTGAAATTAATTATTTAATTAATTAATTTTGGTACAATTTTATTGAAGTATATTTTTTCCTAGTATTAAACTAGAAATTAATAATTAAGCCTTCTCCACACTTAATTATTTATTTCTTGAATTTAATACATTTAATTAAATTAAAAAATTTAAATATCTAAGTTGATTTTCATCATGATACTTAAATATTTATTTTTCACGACACTTAATTAAATAGAAAATTATTTTTAGGTTGAAATTTTTTTTCAACTTAAATTTAAATAATTTTCAAAATATATATATTTTTCTTTATTTTATTAATCAATTTCGAAAATTGCATTTTAATTATGAAATATTTTTGAATTTTTTATTTTGAAAAAAAGATTGAGTTGTAAATTAATTATTTATTTTAATTAATTCTTGGACCAACTTAAATCAATGATTTTTTCATTTAATTGATTAATTTAAAATAAATAAGTTAAAATATATAGAAATTGATTTAACTAGTCAAAAGAAAATCTAGATAGGTGATATTTTTGCATGAAGTATTTCTTTTCTAAGTTTTATTATTTTCGAAATTTGTATAATTTTTATACTTTATTTTTCGAATACAATAAATATATTCGAAAGGAAATTTTTAAGTTGCTAATTAATTTAAATTAATACAACTTAAATTAATTTCCTTAATATTTATATTTAAGATTACTACTAAGATGGAAATAATTAATTTTATTTCAAATCACCATCTAAGTATAATTTTATAAATATTATATTAAATTCTTATTTTTGAATTTTTAATTCTAAATTATGAATTTAATGAATATATTTATTAGAATAATAAAGAAAATACATTTTAAAGAATGAGCTTTATTATTATTAAGATATTCGATCTCCATTGTTGGTTTTACATCGCGTTTGTTTTAGTGAGTAATCCTCCCTAATGGAGGAACGTTCATTAGCAATTTCGCACCGTTTAATCTCGAAAGATAAGTAGTTTGTAAGTGTTTTATATGGTATAGATCACCCTAATGGTGGCGACCATATTTGACTTGCAAATTGTGAAACAATGGTAGTAGCTCATAAGATAGAATGGCCTTGACTCTCGCCTAAACGGGACAACGCTGGATTCCAATCTTGATCAAATAAAAGGTTGCTAGAATGTTTAATATTTTAGATGAGCTGACGACTCTATTCAATGGATGGTAGCTTTGACTCTCGCCTAAACGGGACACTGATATCAGCTTGTTGAGAACCTTGAAAATTATTTAGGATTGAATTTTTTAAGTATTTTCTCATATCATTCCTACTTGCTATGTGCTTATAATTTCTGAATTGATTTTGTGTTTAAACCATTATTAATTTCTATTTGTTGATTTCTATTATTTTGTAGTATCCTGTACTGTCATAATGAATCCCATGTTATCACTGTTGACTGAAAATAAGCTGAATGGATCTAACTTTTCTAAATGGAATGAGAACATTAATATTGCTCTCATAAGAGAAAGTGCCTTGTTTGTTTTAACTGAGCCATCACCTGAAGTGCCTGGGGATAATGCATCCAAAGCTGTGAAAGAAAAGTATGAGTGTTGGCAGAAAGCAAATGACAAAGCTCTATACTTTATGCTTTCCAGCATGGTTGACACCCTCAAAACTTGGTTTTCTAAAACCGAGAAGGCTGCTGAAGTAATGACGAAGTTGAATGAGCTATTCGGTAAGGCATCACTTCAGTCACGCTTTGACGCGACTAAGAAGTACATTAACGCACGGATGGAACCTCATCAAAACGTGCGTGATCATGTTCTCCTCATGTCCAGTTATTTCCAAGAAGCCCAAAATCATGGTGCTGAAATGGACAGTGCTAATCAAGTTAGTCTTATCTTGAATAACCTGAAATGGGACGAACAAACCTGAAGCAAATGTTGCCTTTGCTTCGAAACCCAAATCGAAGAAGAAGTGGAAGAACACCAAGAAGCGAACAAAAGCCATGAAGAATAAAAAGACTGCTCCTTCTGGTGATGCTACACTTAAAGGAAGGTGTTTCTACTGCAATGAAAAAGGTCATTGGAAACCCCAATGTCCTAAACTTCTTCCAAAGAAACAAGGTATTTCTATTTATAAACTTTAAGAGTTTAGTGAATTATTATCCAATTGGATTTATGATTCTGGACTAACTTTGTTTATTTGTTTTCTTCTTCTTATAGGCCAAGCTACTTGAACTTAGATGAGTTGGATCGGAAAGCTAGACCACGGGTGAAATCGTCTAGATGAAGATGAAGCTCTTCAATTTATTTTTGAATTAATTGTTTTAGTTTAAAGACAATTTGGATTTCAAATTTTAGTTAGGGATATTTATCCCTGTTTTTCTCATATTGTTGCAATACTTTTTTTTATAAAAGTTTCCTTTAATTTTCGAAATTCAACCATTGCAATTTATGAGAATGAGCTTCATGTAATTTATCTTCATCAATTATTACCACATTATATTTATATGTTTGTATGTGTAAGTGTTTTTATTATTGATGCAAATTCTATAATATTTACAACTCTTTGTAGAGTTATATTAAATAAACACCAGAAACTATTTCTATGTTTATTAATAATTGTTCATTCTAATACAAATATTAAGAATTTGTTTAATAAAAGTATCTTTTGATCTGATAGGGGTGGAGAAAAGTTAAGAAAACTATGCAGTTCAACGATCTTTTATATCTTATGAACTCTGGATAGTATTCAACTCCACATAAACTCTATCACACTTAGAGAATAATGATCTTTACAACCTTTAGGGGTGGATCATAATCTCTATATAATTAGGGGTGGAGTATATTCCACAATTCCATATGAAACACATATTTTCTTTAAACATGGAAGTAATATAATGAGTTAGCTATTATCAATATAAACCTTTGATCTTGATTATATGTTCCATTTTGTTTTACTATTGTAAGTAAAAGTTTGATACCTACAAAAGTTCTTTGATAAAGTTTCACACTACCTTAATTGAGTGGGAGAATTTTAAAATTCTATACCCATCTTCATTAGGTTGACACTTGTGATAGATACTTAAGAACACTACTGAAAAGCAAATCTAACCATTCACATGGATAGGTATAACTTATCAGAATTATGAGAATAAGATAAAGAAATCTAGTTCAGTCTATTTGAATGACTTGAACCTAGAATTCTTAATCCTCATAAAATTTTATGGTATCTTAATTTTGATTACTTTATCTCTGGCATGTATTTTTCACTTCAAATACGAGTCTGCTGTGTTGATGACTTAGTCTTAACTTAAAGTTTCAGACTAATACAAAAGTTAGAACTAGATAACTCTCCAAACAATAAGAGGTTAAAAGTATTATTTAACCAGACATCTGCTATTGAGTGGGAGCTATCTGAGATGTAATCAAATAGGGAACATTAGAAGATATTCAAGAAAGATTTATGAAAGTGATCTATATGTTAGATATTAAGGAACTGTGTATCAGTTGTCCTGGTATCTCACCAACTCATTTCGAAATTCTTGAGATGGTGCTTACTTTGGGGGTGGAGGAATTATTGTATAATAATTCAAGCTCTACCAGAGAAGAATTATAACTTTGTAAATTTGAAAAATACCAGAAAGTTATATTGCTGAAGAAAAGTCTACACTGTATTATCTCAATTCCATATTTTAAAATATGATAGATATGTCTTCTGTTAATTAAGATGTACTTTTAAAACAGTAAAGATTTCAGTATCCCTTGATGAGTAAAGTATATAGTAAAGGATGTTTCTTAAGTGAATTTATGAACGAGTTTCCAAAAGTTTGGGTGGATTCAAATATACTACACTTGATCTGAAGATCAAGACATCAGATTGACCTATTTGCACAGTTTGTTTTATGTTAGTGCAAGTGGAAGTTTGTTGGGTTTTATGCCCTAAATAAAACTCTTTACAATCTGATTAGTTATCAATATAAGGAATTTGAAGTGATTGATATTTGCATGAATTTTACATGCTAATGGTTTAATATGTTTATTACATTCACACACACAAAATCAGTTAAATCCAGATCATATGTTTATTCACAATTACAGTATCGTCAACACAGTGGAATGTGATTGTGATCATATGAATTAAAAGACTTGGTCCCTGTTTCATCAGTGTTATTGGATTTACACTAATGTGATAATCAGCGATGATGTGTACTTACACTTGGAGTAAGTGTTATGTTCTTTCCAGGACATTAGTAAAGTATACTAGTTTCGAATGTATAGAGTATATATTGGAATGGACGGATATTGCAACTAAGTTAAGATATTACAAACTTACCGTTAAATATATCTTTCCAAGTCAATATCAGTAGTTGATCTTAAGATTAAAAGAATCTAAATCCTGATATGTTTAGGCTCAACTCAGGAGTGCTATTCATGTTCATTGATTTATTAGTTAAGCCTACTTTTAGACAGGAATGGCAAATGGGGCGGGTCTGCCCCGCCCCGCTTCTGACCCGCCCCGCCCCGACAAGCTATTGCCCCGCCCCGCCCCGCCCCGATTACCTTGAAAATTTAATTGGGTCTGACCCGACCCGACCCAACTGGGTCGGGTTTGACCCGATTTTTTTTTTTTTTTTTTTTTTTTTTGCAAATTTACTTCTTCAAATTTTATTTTATAAGTGACTTTATAAGTTAAGAGAAAAATATTTTCCTAAAATTTTATAAGAAGTTTTATTGAATCAATTAAAGTATTTAATTATATTTTATAATTATTTTAAAATTTATCAAATTTAACATTAGGAGTTTTTTTTTTTTTTTTCCATTCAAAAAAAAAACATTAGGAGTTTTTTTAATAAAAAATTTATATTCTCCTAGTCAAGGCCTCTTCTTTCATGGTTCAACACCATTAAAACTCACCCTCAAAGCTTTTGCGATTGCTGACTGGGGTTTAATATCCCTTTAATGTGGCCCAATATCCCTTTAATGTGCCTCTTCTTTCATGGTTCAACACCATTAAAACTCACCATTATTTATTGTAGGGTATGGCCGGTCTAGTGGCCCACTCAGCTTTTAATGTGGGGTCACTAATTTTGGTCCCCCAACAGTGGCTTATATATATATAACCCATTGTCGTACAACCAATTTTAGTTCATATATTCTACAGTTTTGTTTTCTTCTACCACACACTCACTTACTCTCTCTTTCTCTCTCTCAAAACACAACAATGGCTCCAATGAGTCTTCCCCCAGGATTTAGGTTCCACCCAACAGATGAAGAACTCGTAGCTTACTATCTTGATCGAAAAATCACAGGTCAAACAATTGAGCTGGAAATTATCCCAGAAGTCGATCTCTACAAGTGTGAGCCATGGGATTTGCCAGGTAATAATAATTAAAGAGATATAGCTAACATATTATTAGTAAAATTTGGTTTTTTTTTTTTTTTTTTAAATTATCGAATCGGGTCAGCCCCGACCCGAAAAAATTTAACCGGGGCGGGGCGGGGCGGGGCAAAGACCCGATTAGAGACCCGATTGTGTCGGGGCGGGACTGCCCCGTCGGGTCGGGGCCCCGACCCGATCCGCGAAAAAGCTTCGATTTGCCATGCCTACTTTTAGGTCAGGGTGATTCGTATATTTTGGGAACATGATAGTATGATTGAGTGGGAGTGCTGAACATAAATATGGAATCTATAGCTTCTACCGGTGTATAGAAGTCAAGTGATGATTCCCTTCGAGCTTAGCAAATAGAAGTAAATGGATGAGCTCTTGTTTAACTGACTAATTATTAGATCACTAAACACCATTTACAGGTAGCTAAGTGTTTTAAGGGGCAAAATACATTGAGGGGTGAGAACGGTAAAGAAATCCCATCTCGATGTAGATCATCTATATAGAGGATCTTTAAATCACAAGAAGATTATAACAATGGTTAAATGAGATAGAATATTGATATCGTGGAACATATAATATGCTCTATATAAGTCTGAGAGTGCAATTCTAAGTTCTAAGAGTGGATTCAACGAAGAATTAATAAGTAGGAATTTACTTGGTAAATTCGGTCCACTTATTGGAAGCTCAGCATATAGATCCATGGTCCCTATTCTAGTTGAGAATATAGTGCTTGTAAGACTCAATAATTGATTTGTGATTAATCAATTATAATTCTAAAGTTAGACTATGTCTAATTTGTGAATTTTCACTAAGCAGGGGTGAAATTGTAAAGAAAAGAGATTCTAGGTTTATTTATTTATTAATGGACTTTATATGTCTAGTTAATAATTAAATTAAATGACAATATTATTTAATAATCTATTTTAGTATTAAATAATTAGTTTTGGCATTTAAAAAGTTAGAATTGGAAAATTGGCGTTTTTGAGAAAATAGAGATAAAATTTGTTAAAACTGCAAAATCAAGTGGGGCCCATTAACACACCATGGCCGACCACTATTGTGGATTTTCAAATTAATATTTTCATTACTTTAATGCCAAATAATTCCTAACCTAAACCTAGTAGTTGCCTATAAATAGCAAGTGATGGCTCAGTCAAAACAATACACATCATTAGTTATCTGACAGAAATTTCTCTCTTCAAAAAAACTGAGCCTTCCCTATTTTCTATACTTGGCTGAAATCCCTCTTCTCTTTTCCTCTTCATAAATTTCGACCCTAGTGAAAGAGTAAGTGCCCACACACAGCATGCAGTAACTCAATCATAGATTGGAAGACTGTGAAGGATCAAACTTGAAGAAGAAGGACATTCGGGCTCAGATCTTGATTATACTCTGCGACAGAAAGGATACAAGGGTTAGAGATCTGAGTGGAAGGATACATTAATTCCGCTGCATCAATGTAAGGTTTTCTTAACTTTATATGTGTTTAATTTATCGTTTTAGAAAGTTCATATTTAGGGTATTAAACAACATACTTGTGAGTAAATCTAAGATCCTGGTAAAATAAAATTCCAACAATATCTGGAGGACCCCACCTTGCTGGGAACTCCAGAAAATCCCGGGAGAAATACACTCGATCTCTGTGACATGAACCGAGTGACGATGTGTTGGCTGTCCAGGAGCGAGCTCCCAAGCAACCTCGATATGAACATGAGTCAATCACGTTCTCTGAAGAAGACACCAAACACGTTCGATACCCACACAACGACCCCTTGGTAGTAGAAGTACAAATGGCCAATATGATTGTGGCGAGGACAATGATTGATAATTGGTCGTCAGCCAATATCCTCTTCAAGTCCTCATTGGAAAGGATGGGTTTGGGAGCAAAGGATTTGGAGCCCTGTGAACATCTCATCTATGGATTCAAAGGAAATGGTATGGCGCCGGCTGGACTTATTAAGTTACCATTGACAGTGGGAATAGCCCCCAAGAGTGTCACTATCATGGCATTATTTGTGGTATTGGATGTAGTATCTCCCTACAACACCTTAATTGGCCGCCCAACCCTGTATGACTTGAAAGCGGTCACTTCTACCTTTCACCTCCTCGTCCAGTTTTCTACCAAGGGTGGAACTGGATTCTTGAAGGGCAATCAAATAGTAGCACGAGAGTGTTACAACCTATCCATCACAACCAATGAGAAAGCAGCCAAATCCCTCAAAGCTACAACAAGTAGTTCTCACCAATGAGGACTCGCCCAAAACGGGGTCGAAGACATTGATCCCCATTTTGGGGATATTGATACAGGGGTTGGTCCAATTGTAGAATTAGAAGAAGTGTCATTAGACCCCGAACAACCATCCAAATTAGTCAAAATCGGAAAAGAGCTTCCTAAGGACATAAGATCCGTTTTGATCCAGTTCTTAAGGGAAAACCAAGATGTCTTCGCATGGTCGCACGAAGACATGGAAGGAATAAGCCCCACCGTGATAAGTCACGCATTAAACATCAACGTCGAAAACTTCAAGCCAGTTCAACAGAAAAGAAGGTTACTCAACAAAGAGAGAGCTAAGGCTGTAACACCCTAACTAACTTAGGCGTATTACGTGATTTTCAAACATACTGTACAGCTCGTTGCTAATCAACGAGGTTTATGGAAAAACGTGATTAATTAAAATTTTGCTTTTTAATTAAACTTATAAAACAATATTACAAAGGACTCGGGATCCCGATTATAAAATTATTTACAAAAAGTTTTAACTGTTTAACTGTTACATAAAATAAAGGTCGTCTAACAACCAGTTACAAAAATCAGCCGTGCTGTCCCGAGGATCGTACGCTCCAGGCCTAACTGCCCCGACATGTACAATCTCATAAGCTCGCTCACGGTCCATCAGCTATAGCCTTGCCTTTACCTACACATAAACGTAAACTGTGAGTCGACAGACTCAGTAAGAAAAGCATAATAATACTCATACATAATTCTAACTGCCGTGTCCAACACGATACTGAGTCCCGCTACTGCCATGTCCAACATGGTACTGAGCCACTACTGCCATGTCCAACATGGTACTGAGTTATGAACGTTCACATGGACGGTACTATTGACAAGTATCCTCCTGATCGGTCAAACCGGTCATACTCCGGCTGCTGGTCATACTCCAGCCTGTACCGACGGGATAGGTCAATAGCACGGAACCACCAACCAAATGTTAGCCTGATCGGTCGAACCGGTCATACTCCGGCTGCTGGTCATACTCCAGCCTGTACCGACGTGACAGGGTTGGATGATTCGAAGCCTATATACATAACTAATGTAATCTAACAGGCTTCCTACATGCACGCTAAACATGTAATCTACATATGCATACTGTTATACTAATCTTACCTGGATTCCGAATTCAGGTGTGCCGGTCAACCTGACTAGAACTGAAGCTGAGCGGCGGATTACTGGCTCCTAAACCATAAAAATCACAACGCTATAAGTGACACGCTAAATCATTTCCCGGGGACTTAAACTAGGAACTAAAAGTTTCCCTATCGATAAAAAACATGGCAATACCCCTTAAAACATAAAAACGAGGAAAAACACGGGTTCTGAAAATTCCCCAACCGGCAGACCGGTTGCCCAACCGGAATTCCGGTTCTGGGAATTACTGGACCCTCATCCGGAATTCCGGTTGCACAACCGGAATTCCGGTTCCTCGCAGGAATTTTCCAAAAATTCCTAACTCAACCAAATCAAACCCAATTTATTCCAAACCTTCCAGACTTGCTCTAAATACTCCAAAGAACAAATCCAAGGCATCAAACTAACCCAGAGATCACAGATACACAAATTGCCATTAAAGCTCAAGCTTTGAGTTCTAAACTCAAACTTGAGCAAATCCCACAAACATGCAATCAAACCTGGTTAATTCTACTTAAATATGCATGAATAAGCTTCTGAAAACAAACAAGAACAACAGCAACAACATAGTAACGGATTACACAACATTTCTTCAAAAATCATAACTTTTTGCATAGAAAACTCAAAGCTTACACAACCTAGCTAACATGCTTCACAACAGCTCAATTAACTTCAATTAAACATGCTTTACACCTCAGAAATCAACAACAAAACACAGCAATAACAACAGCCAAAAAAAGCATGCATTTACTCAATATTTCACCATCTTTTTTTCACAATTTTAAAGAAGGAATCAAAAGAAGCTAACCTAGCTTGAAGAATGCTTAGAATGGATGAGAGTTTGCTTGAAAATCAAAGAGAAAATCAGCTTCATGCACCCTAATGCTTCAGCCGAAATGGAGAGAAGACTTGAGAGAGTTTTCTTTTTCAAAGTTTTTTCTAATTTTTGCTAAGTGTAGAAATGAGAAGAATAAATGAATAATGCCACATAAACTATTTTATTTCAGCCAAGTAAACATTAGAAATAAACATTTAATTTTCAAATAAAAGCCACTAAAAGACAAAACACTAATGGGGCAAAAAGACCATTTTGCCCCTCCACCATAAAATCACATAAATCATACTAAAGGGGTATTTTTGGGAAATTCTAAATTCCCGGCCATTCCCGACATTCCCAATGTCTAAAACCCGTCCCAAACAATAACATGCTAAGTTGTGATTTCTACTGAGCCAAACGCCGAGTTCCAAAATACCGGGCACCGGAAATGCAAAATATGAAAACTACTGAATAACATAACCATGCATTTCTGAATTCCATAAATAACAGTAAAATAAATTATTTAAATAGCTATAAATAATCATAATTAACTGATAATTTCCAAATTAACTAAGCGGGCTTTACAAAGGCACTAAAAGAAGAGGTGGAAAAACTATGGAACAACAATTTCATCAAAGAGGCCTACTACCCAGTTTGGGTCTCGAACCCCGTACTAGTTCCAAAGCCAAACGGCACCTGGAGGGTGTGCATTGACTTTACAGACTTAAACAAGGCGTGCCCAAAAGATTTTTTTCCTTTACTGAGGATCGATCATTTGGTAGATGCAACAGCCGGCCATGAAATTCTAACTTTCATGGATGCGTACTCAGGGTATAATCTGATAAGCATGCACCCAGCTGACCAAGAACATACAAGCTTTCGAACGGAGGTCGGCTTATATTGCTACAAAGTGATGCCATTTGGCTTGAAAAATGCTGGAGCCACCTATAAGAGGTTGGTCAACCGGATGTTTAAAGAGCAAATAGGCAAAAACATGGAGGTCTACGTCGATGACATGCTGATCAAGTCTAAGAAAGCCCAAGGGAACATTGAAGACTTGAAAGAATGCTTTGAGATCCTAAGACAATACCGAATGAAGCTCAATCCTCTAAAGTGTTCTTTCGGAGTAAGCTCGAGAAAGTTCCTTGGATTCATAGTGAACTCTAGAGGCATCGAGGCTAACCCAAAAAAGATAAAGGCCTTGATCCACATGAAATCCCCAACTAAAGTTAAAGACGTCCAAAGCTTAACAAGTCGAATCGCTGCCTTAAGTAGATTTGTCTTAAAGTCAACCGACAAGTGTGTCCCTTTCTTCAACATCCTAAGGGTTAACAAAAGATTCGAATGGACTGAAGAATGCGAAAATACCTTCCAAGATTTAAAGCAACAATTATTCCAGCCTCCGGTCCTTTCAAAACCCCTAGATGGTGAAGGGTTAAGTTTATACCTAGCAGTAATAGAACATGCGGTCTGTGCAGTCTTAGTAAGGGAGGAAAATAGAGTACAACACCCAGTCTACTATGTAAGCAAAAGATTGATTGGGGCAAGAGTGTAGATACCCCCTCATAGAAAAATTGACCTACTGCTTACTCTTAGCATCCTGGAAGCTTTGACCCTACTTTCAAGCTCACCCCATTGCGGTACTCACTAACCAACCCTTACACCAGGTGCTACGAAAACCCGATGCATCGGGATGCCTCCTTAAATGGGCAATAGAGTTAGGGCAATATGACATAACATATCAGCCAAGGTCGGCTATTAAAGGGCAGGCCCTGGCTGACTTTGTAGCCGAGTGTACCGGGGTTCCAAATGTCAATGTTGAGATAAGGGCGCAAAAGGGCGACCAACCAACAATAAACAATGACGCCAAAGGCCTGACCCAAGCGATTCACCTGAACCACACGTCCCTAACTCCAAGAAAAATGAAAACCAAGATCACGCAAGTGAAACTTGGAAGCTACAAGTTGATGGTTCTTCTAACAAACAGTCATCAGGAGCAGGGATCACCTTAATAACACCAAAGGGACAACGAATTCACACAGCCATTTGCTTCGGTTTCCCTGCCTCAAACAATGAAGCAGAGTATGAAGCATTAATTGTCGGTCTGAAACTAGCGAAAGAGGTGAAGGCCAGACACTTAGACAGTTACAGCGACTCCCAGCTGGTTGTAAACCAAGTTTTGGGAGAGTACATGGCTAGAGGGGAAAAGATGATGGCCTGCCTCAGCAAAATACAAGACATGCTTGCCCAACTAGAAGGGTACACCATTCAACAAATACCACGAGAAGAGAATGCTACCGCTGATGCCTTGGCAAGATTGGCAACGAGTGAAAAGATAGATAAGGCCAGCCTTGTGGCAATAGAATACTTACCCAAGCCAAGCATCCAAACCAAAGAAGAAGTACTCCTACTCGATACGACTCAATCATGGATGACCCCCATATCCGCTTACTTAGAACAAGGGACACTGCCTACCAACAAAAATGAGGCAAAGAAAATGAGAAGAAAGGCTAGCTGGTACCTAATCATTAACAGTGTCATGTATCGGGGAGGGTACTCAATGCCCCTACTACAATGTGTACATCAAGACCAAGCCCAACGACTAATGAAAGAAATCCATGAGGGTTTCTGCAGTAATCACGTTGGGGGGCAAAGCTTATCCAAGAAGATACTAAGGCAAGGATTCTTCTGGCCAACCATGATAGAAGACTCCATGGAGTATGTTCGAAGGTGTGAAAAATGTCAAAAGTTTGCAAAAATACCAAGGGCTCCACCCAACGAGCTAACACAAATGCAGAGTCTATGGTCTTTCGCTATATGGGGTATAGACTTGATTGGTCAGTTGCCTAAGGGCAAAGGCAGAGTGCACTATGCGGTAGTAGCGGTCAACTATTTCACAAAGTGGACAGAAGTTGAACCACTAGCAACTATAACATCCAAGAAGGTGCTTGAATTTGTGGTCAAGAACATTATATGTAGGTTTAGATTACCCCATAAATTGGTATCTGACAACGGTACCCAATTTGACAGTGTCATGTTCACAAATTTCTGCATTAAACATGGCATAGGAAAGAGCTTCTCGGCAGTCTCGCACCCTCAATCAAACGGGCAAGTAGAGGCGGTGAATAAGACCTTGAAGGACACCTTAAAGAAAAGAGTCAAAGAGGGAAAAGGAAACTGGACAGAACAATTACCTGAAGTTTTGTGGTCGTATAGGATGACGGAAAGAATAGCGACTGGTGATACCCCCTTTGCCCTTGCTTATGGGTATGATACGATGATACCGGTTGAGCTAGACCCACCCTCCCACCGAAGATCGACATACAACCAAGTCAGTAATCACCAACTGATGGGTGAATCGTTGGACCTATTGGAGAGTCGTAGGGAGGCCTCACAAATACGGTTAGCAGGATACCAACAGAAAGTAGCCAGATACTTTAATTCCAACGTTAAGGAAAGAAGCTTCAAGGTAGGAGATTTAGTACTACGCAGAGTCTTGGCCAACACTAAAGACCCAACAGTAGGAGTATTGGGGCCAAATTGGGAAGGTCCATACAAAATTACGGAAGTTGTACCCCCGACACGTATAGGCTCGGCCGGTATGACTCCAACATAAACCTTATAACAAGAGCCCGATATTGGAACGGCCAATACCTCCGCAAATATTATCAATAATAATTGCTCTTCACCGACGATTCATGCTAAGGGTATGCCCATAAGCGACTTAGAATCTTTATTAGTGTTTAGTCTTTTCTTTTAGATTTGCTTCAGTAGTGCTACGTAGTGATGTAATAAGGCATTGTCTCCGATTTCATTTATCAATAAAATTGCAAGTTATTTTCATATAATGACGCAGCTTGTATGATTGTTATTCAATCAACTTGCAAGCCTCACAATGGTCACAGATTTATGGGTAATAGTGGACATCCAAGACTCAAAGTAACACCCCAGTCATAAGATAAGTGACCAAGAGGTGAACCTGCATAGTCACTTGGGGGAAACCACACCCAAATCTGTACTAGTAAGAAAAAATGCACCCTCGCTTAAGTGAATATTAAAATTTTTAAAGTGTTGGTGCAGTACTCAATGTTTTGAGCAACTTGTGTGTGGTGAATGGTTGAGTATAGATAAATACCCACGCTATGCGGCTCACGCCAAACAAAAGTCAACATGTAAAGCCATATATAAAGATAAAGGCCCTATGGCCAAGTAAAAAGATTAAACACATAAATGTCTCAAAACTAAAGTTACGGGAATAAAGACTGCCCGTACAGTCACGAATCTCTGTAGAGTACTAGTGGGCATAAAAGCTGTAAAAGTAGAAGTACATCAATAGGAACCATCAAGTAAGTCATTAAGAGGACTGTCATCGGTTGCTTCAACCCCAAAGTTGAGGTATGAATCAGCCTGAATGCAAGCTGCCTGCGCCTTCTCCCTGGCTTCTGCCTCCTCAGAATTGTGACAATAAGATAGCATACTTTCCATGTTCTTACCCAGATAACTAAAGTCAACCTTCTTGTTGTTTAGCCAAAATTTGAAGAAAACATCGGTGGAGAGGTTTTCGATCTGTTTCAACTCCGCAGATAGCTTCTCACGCTCCTTGACATTAATTTCGTTTTCCTCAGCAAGTTTGGCACGAGCCTCCTTCTCGCTTTCAAGCTCACCCCTGAGACGCTACTTCTCAGCAGCAACACTCTCAACAAACGTTTCTAGGCCATGAATCTTCTGGGAGTGTTCTTAACGGAGGGCATCAAGTACAAGTTGGAGTGAGGCGGGCGAGAACCCTAGATTGACCATAGGAAGTAATAGTCGCAACCTGTCACACATCATGACATGTATGTTAGATAATGGTTAAAGGAAAGTATTTTTACAAGTAGGAGAAACTTACTCTGATCATCTCGCGGCACCCAAGAGCAACGATCTAGGCAGGGGACAAACACTTAAGCTTAGACACGGTCTTGTCCATGATATCCATGAGGCCCTCGGTGTGCCTACGTGCCACCATCAAACCCGTGGACAAAGCCTGACAACGGCCCTCTAAGGGCAGTGCAGCAGGTGACTCGGTCCCCATGGACGTCGAGCCAATGAGGATTGTATCATTGGTGGACCCAGATGCAGAGTCAGGAGGAGGCGACCGAGATGAGACTGTTGGGTTTTATGCCCTAAATAAAACTCAATTTCAATGTAATCCATTTTATTCAACATCAATAAAGAAACAGAAGTATTTTTCATTCATTTGTGTATGTTTTGGTTCATGTTATCAATTGCTTGTCTATTTGATTTATAAATTCATCTGAAACCCTTTTCACATACTTGATCCTGTTTATTGTGTTGTCAACACTTTGGAAAGTAAACATGACTATGTGAATAAAGTTTCCTAGATTTATCAAACACAGGGTTTTACTGATATGATAATTTGCAACAGAGTTTACTTGCATTTGGAGAAATGCTATGTTCTTTCCAGAGCATTGGTTAAAGTAAAGCTCACGTTGGATGCATGGAGTATGCATCGGAAGGGACCGATATTGAACTTTGACTTAGATTTATTAAACTTACCGTAATATCTATTCAAGTCAATATCGCCTAGTTGATCCTAGATCAAATGATCTTAATCCTGTTATGATTAGGCTCAATCTCAAGAGGTTATTCGTGTTCTTTGATTTGTTAGTTAAGCCTACTTTTGGGTCAGGGTGATACGTACATTTTGGGAACACGGTAGTGCAATTGAGTGGGAGCGCTAACATAAACATGGAATCTATAGCTTGTATCTGGCGAATAGTAAGTAAAGGATGATCTCCTTCGAGCTTGACCAAACGAAAATAAATGGTGGAGTACTCATTTCACATGAGGTGAAATATCATTTATACGGGGTTAAGTATTTTAAGGATAAAATACATTGTAGGGTGTAACGGTAATCTAATCCCTTTACAGTGTAGATCATTCATATAGAGGATCATTGATCAAATTAGGATTATAACAATGGATAACTAATGATGTGTCTCTATGGTGGAACATATAGAGTATTCTATATACTGAGAGTGCAATTCTAAGTTCTATGCGTGGATTCAACGAAGAATTAATAAGTTAGTGAATTTAGGTTATAAATTCTTGATCTGCTTATTGGAAGCTCGGTTATATAGACCCATGTTCCCCCCCTAGTTGAGATAATATTGCTTGTAAGACTCATATAATTGGTTTTGATTAATCAATTATAATTCTCAAATTAGACTATGTCTATTTGTGAATTTTTCACTAAGTAAGGGCGAAATTGTAAAGAAAGAGTTTTTAGGGTATATTGGTTAATTATGATACTTTCTATGGTTCAATTAATAAATATGATAAATGAAAATATTATTTAATAATTATTTATAGTTATTAAATAATTAGAATTGGCATTTAAATGGTTGAATTTGAAAATTGGCGTTTTTGAGAAAATGAGATGCAGAAATGATAAAACTGCAAAATTGCAAAAAGTGAGGCCCAAATCCACATTGCCAAGGCCGACAACTTTTATAGGCTTTATCATCTGATATTTTCATTATTTTAATGCCAAATAATTCAAACCTAACCCTAGTGGAATGCTATAAATAAATAGTGAAGGCTTCAGGAAAATTACACTTTCATTCAGAGAAAAACCTGAGCCTTCTCTTTCTAAAACCCTAGCCGCCACTTTAAACTCTCTTCTTCCCTCTTGAATTTCGAACCACTTAGTGATTAGAGTAGTGCCTACACACAGCAAGTGATACCTCAATCATAGTGAGGAAGATCGTGAAGAAAGACATTCAACAAGAAGGAGTTTCAGCACTAAAGAAGGAGAGAAAGAGATCCAGGTTCAGATCTTGATAATACTCTGCGACAGAAAGGATACAAGAATTAGAGATCCAAACGGAAGGAGACATTTTATTCCGCTACACCCAATGTAAGGTTTCTAATACTTTATATGTGTTTATTTCATAATCGTTTTAGAAGTTCATATTTCATGGAATTAACTTCCGATTTTTTGTCTAGTTTTGTATTTTGATTTTTACTTTTCAATTTTCAAATCTAATATCAGAAATAAATTAATTTTAATTTTTTAAATTTAATTTTAGATATTAGTGTAATTTGAATTTGAAAACAAGTAAATATCTATCTTTTTGCTTGATTTTATATCTTATTTTTAAAATTGATTATTTTATCTTATCTTTTAAATTTAAAGGTCAGATATTAAATATTTTTTCAATTAATTTTTTTTTAAAATATTTGACCTTATTTAAATTTAAAATCAGATTATTATAATCATGTAATTTTAAATAGAAGTAAGATATTTTGCTATTTTTTTAAATTTTTGTTATTATATTTAAATTAGATTATAAAATCTGAAAAATATTTATTTATTTTTTCTTATTTTATATTTCATTGGTAAAATAATTTTAAAATTTAAAAGGTAGTTAGCAATTATTTTTTGAAATGATATTTAGGTTAGTTGAAACGTAATTTTTCAAAAATTGTAGGTTTAATTTTAAATTTTTTTATTTATTATTTTATTTTAAAACCGAAATATTTTTTTATTTAAATATTTTTTTTTCGAAAATAATATTTTTAAAATTAAATAAACCCTACATCCAACTATCCAATTCGTCTTGTTGCAGGAGTATGTGTTTTAGCTTGTATGTAAGTTTTATAAAACCTATTATTGCTTGATTGCAAATAGCCATGGTTAACTTGTTGACAGATCCAATGATCTGATTTTAACTCATGGTTCCATTGGTCAAGTAAATAATTTGTAACACGTAAATTTTACAATCTTCTTTGATCTGTGTATGACCTTGCAACATGATAGGATCCATCCAAATGTGTGCCTGTGTGAGCCTATATGTTTAATTTTATTATAGATGCATATAGGTTGTTGTTGCTAAATAAAATATCATAGTTTTTGATAGATTTTATTTAGGCTCATTTAGTTTTTGGGCCTATTCAATTAATAACAGTTGTTCATTTTAAGGTTAAATTCCTCTCTTTTGGGCCTTGTGTGAGAGTTGGGCCATAGTAGTGGGTACGACATACTGAACTACCCCAATTGTGAAGACCCATTTTCCTGATTTGAATAACTGTACTAGGTTAATTAAATTAGTTTAACATAATAAAATTGATTAGCAACATAATTAATTTCATTTATTTTGAAATTAATTTAAGAAAACCATAGTTTAAAGAATTTTATTCTAAGCTAAACTATATGTATTTTCTTGTATTTAATTAAATATAGAATTTTAACCATCTAGATTCTTTCTGAAGCGTAATTTAAATTTTTCATTAAATATTCCCATTTAAGTTGATATTTAGTTATCTATAACTAATCAGCTTAAATCTGAATATCTTTTGAATTTAAAATTTCAAAATTAAGTTGAGGAATTTTAGCAATTGGTTATTAAGATTCTTTAGATATTTTTTAAGTTGATATTTTTTCAAATATTAACTTAAAATGGAATATTTTCAAATTAAGTGGTTATAACTTAATTTTAAATTTAATTAAATCTAATTTGAAAGATATTTAAGTTGTTTTTTTTAGATTCATCTAAAACAACTTAAACAAGATATTTTTTCAAATTTATTCTATTTTAAATTTCGAATTTATTTTTTGAATTTTAATAATAATTGAAATTTAATTAAAGTTGGATTTTTATTTAAACTAAATTTAATTTGTAATTTTTCATTATTATAATACGAAATAAATGATTAAATAAAATACATATTTTAAAATAATGAGCTTTAATCAAGAGACATTCGATCTCCATTGTTGGTTTTACATGGCGTTTGTTTTAGTGAGTAATCCTCCCTAATGGAGGAACGTTCATTAGCAAGTTCACACCGTTTAATCTCGAAAGATAAGTAGCTTTGTAAGTGTTTTATATGGTATGGATCACCCTAATGGTGGCGACAATATTTGACCTACAAAATATGAAACAATGGTGGAAGCTCATAAGATAGAATTGCCTTGACTCTCGCCTAAACGGGACAACGCTAAATTCTAATCTTGATCGAATAAAAGGTTGCTAGAATGATTAATATTTTAGATGAGTTGACAACTCTATTCAATGGATGATGCTTTGACTCTCGCCTAAACAGGACACTGTATCAGTTTGTTGAAAACCTTGGAAAATAAACTATGTTAGATTTAGTATTTTTATAACATATGTGATTATTTGTTATTTTCTGAACATGTGTATGAATTTATGAACCAAAACCTTACTTCTATTTTATTGATGTGTTGTAGTGCCATTATGAATAACCCTCACCCCGATCCTCTCCTAGTTAATATCTTAGCAAAAGAACTCTATAGTGTGAAAATGCATCCTGGTAGTTGCATAAAATCGCACCTGTTGATGATGAATCTGAAGTTCCAAAAGGCAAATCTACTAGGGATTGATTTATCAAGAGAACAATGGGTCCAATTCATTCTTAATAGTCTTCCTCCGGAGTATAATGAATTTGTTGTTTCTTACATGATCAACAATTTCAACTCCTCCGACATGGACAAGCTCGAAGCAGAATTACGAGCCCATGAACGGAATCTGATTGCAATGGGTCCTCCTGGGTTTGCAAATCTTAATCAGAGGAAAGGATTAAGCATGAAGGCTCTAGCAAAGCTGCTTCCTCAAGTACAATTATCAGACATAATCTTCTATGTTAGAATTGTAATGAAAAGGGACATCAAGAAGAACGATGTCCCCGACTTCTAAACAATTCAAACGAAGGTAATGCTTTTGTCTTTGAATCATGTGTTTTAGAGAACGACAAATCCACTTGGATTTTTGATTCTGGGTCTACTAACCATGTATGTTCTTCACTGCAGCTGCTTGAAACTTGGGAAAATCTGCTTCCAGAAGAGTTAAAGCTTAAAGTTGGTAATGGCGAGTTAGTGTCGGTCAAAGCTAGAGGAAAAGCCCGCATCAAGTTTCAACAAAGATTTTTAATTTTAGAAAATGTTTTATTTATTCCAAACTTTAGTAGAAACTTGATTAGTGTCTCATGTTTGCAAACACAATCTTATATATTGAATTTTTCGAGTTCTTATTGTTCAATTTCTCGTAATGGATTTCAAATACGTGTTGCTTCCATGGAACAAGGGCTTTATGTTTTAAGACCAAATACACAAATCTCACTAAACAGTGAACTTTTCAATGTAGCTAAACCTAGAAACCTCAAAAGAAAAGAGATTGATAATGATGATCAAACTTATCTATGGCATTTACATTTGATCATATAGGCTTTGATAGACTCAATAGGCTAACCAAAGACGGTCCATTGAAAAATGTCGTCTTAGGTTAACTGCCAGTATGCGAGTCCTGCCTGGAAGGAAAAATGACTAAACGTTCTTTCTTTGCAAAGGGAGAGCGTGCCAAACATTCCGATGTCTGCGGACCTTTGAATGTAAAAGCCCGAGGTGGTTATGAGTATTTTGTCACTTTCATTGACGATTACTCTAGATATAGTTTTCTTTACCTAATGCAAAAGAAATCTGAAACATTTGAAAAGTTTCAAGAATTTCATGCTTTGGCTCAAAACCAATTAGGTAAAACATTAAAGATCTTGCGAACTGATAGGGGTGGAGAATATATGGATATGCAGCTCAAAGATCATTTAATTGAACTTGGAATTGAATCCCAATACACTGCCCCAGGCACTCCACAACAAAATGGAGTTGCAGAAAGAAGAAATTGCACTCTTTTGGAAATGGTTAGGTCTATGCTGAATTATTCAACTCTGTCTACGTCCTTCTGGGGATATGCTATACAGATGGCTAATGACATTTTAAATGTTGTTCCATCTAAAGCAGTCCCTAAGACACCCGTCGAACTTTGGAATGGTCGTACACCTAGTTTACGCCACTACAGAATTTGGGGGTGCCCTGCTCATGTCTTGAGAAAGAAAGAAGGCAAACTTGAATCACGAACTGAAGTGTGCATGTTTGTTGGAAATTCTAAAGAGACTAGGGGTGGACTATTTTATAGTCACAAGGATAACAAAGTGTTTGTTTCTACAAATGCTACTTTTCTTGAAGAGAACTATATTAAAGACAACAAACCGAAAAGTAAAGTTGTTTTAGAGGAAATGCTTTCAGATATAACTCCTTCAAATGTTCCGTCCTTTCCACTCAAGAAGAGGACAATCCCACTCCCTCAGTCGAACCTACTGAGAAAACTACTACAAAAGTTCCTGTTCAGAAGATCACCGCTCCTCGTCGTAGTGGGAGGGTTTCAACAAAACCAGCTCGCTATGGCTTGGATGGTGAAATCAATATGGTCATTGGTGACGGTATTGAAGACGACCCATTAACCTATAAACAGGCAATGGCTAGTCCGCAACGGAAACAATGGTCAGTCGGCATGGATTCAAAAATGGATTCCATGAAAAAGAACAAAGTCTGGGAATATGTAGACGCACCTGATGACTATCATTCGATAGGATGCAAGTGGGTTTACAAGTAGAAAAGAGGTGCTGGAGGCGAAGTTGAAACTTTTAAAGCTAGACTTGTAGCCAAGGGTTATGCCCAAAGAGAAGGCGTGGACTATGAGAAAACTTTTAGTCCTGTTGCCATGCTCAAATCCGTCCGAATTCTTCTCTCCATAGCTGCTGCTTTCGATTATGAAATCTGGCAAATGGATGTCAAGACTGCCTTCCTTAATGGGGTACTTGAAGAAACCATCTATATGGAGCAACCAGAAGGCTATGTTCTTCCAGGGCAAGAAAAAAGAAAGTTTGCAAACTAAAGAGGTCTATCTATGGACTTAAGCAAGCTTCTCGCTCATGGAATAAAAGGTTTGATGAAATCATCAAGACCTACGGCTTTCTTCAGAATGAAGATGAACCTTGTGTTTACCAACTCAAGGAAGACCAATTAGTAGTATTCCCGGTCCTTTATGTTGATGACATTTTGATTATTGGAAATAATATCAAGAAAATGACTCACATCAAGGAATGGCTTAACACTCAATTCGATGTGAAAGATTTGGGTGAAGCAGCCTATGTTCTTGGTATTCAGATTATCAGAAACCGGAAGAACAGATCTCTTGCTCTCTCTCAAACAGTCTACATTGATAAAGTTTTAGAGAGATTCTCCATGAACAACACCAATGGGGCAAACATGCCTTCTAGATATGGTATTCGTCTATCTAAGGAACAGTCTCCTACTGATCCTCAAGAGATAGAGGACATGGCGAAAGTTCCATATGCTTTTGCAGTTGGAAGTCTAATGTATGCAATGTTATGCACTAGACCTGACATCTGCTATGCAGTTGGAATCGTGAGCAGGTATCAGTCTAATCCAGGACAGGAACATTGGAATGCAGTTAAGTATATTTTGAAATACTTAAAGAGTACAAGAAATCTAGTATTAGTCTACAAGGGTGGTGCTTTAAATCCCATAGGCTATACTGATTCAAATTTCCAGGCATGTCTTGAAGACAGGAAATCTACATCTGGGATGGTGTTTACTCTTGGGGGTGGAGCAGTGGTATGGAGAAGTGCAAAACAAACCGCGATATCAGACTCGACGATGGAAGCTAAATACGTAGCTGCAACAGAAGCTGCTAAAGAGCTAGTCTGGCTAAGAAAGTTCTTCACCGGTATCGGTGTCGTGCCTGGAATGGAAAAGCCTCTGGTCCTACTTTGTGATAATAATGGAGCAATAGCCAATAGTAAGGAACCTCGAAGCAACAAGAGAAGAAAACATATAGAAAGGAAGTATCACATCATCAGAGAACATGTGGCAAGAGGGGATGTACTAGTTGAGAAAGTGGACACAGAAGACAACTTAGCTGATCCATTCACCAAAGTCTTGGCCGTGACTGCATTTGAAAAGCACCGTCAGAATTTATGATTAATTGATATGTACTGATTAGTTTTATATTAGTGCAAGTGGGAGTTTGTTGGGTTTTATGCCCTAAATAAAACTCCATTTCAATGTAATCCATTTTATTCAACATCAATAAAGAAACAGAAGTATTTTTCATTCATTTGTGTATGTTTAGGTTCATGTTATCAATTGCTTGTCTATTTGATTTATAAATTCATCTGAAACCCTTTTCACATACTTGATCCTGTTTTTTGTGTTGTCAACACTTTGGAAAGTAAACATGACTATGTGAATAAAGTTTCCTAGATTTATCAGACACAGGGTTTTACTGATATGATAATCTGCAACAGAGTTTACTTGCATTTCGAGAAATGCTATGTTCTTTCCAGAGCATTTGTTAAAGTAAAGCTCAGGTTGGATGCATGGAGTATGCATTGGAAGGGACCGATATTGAACTTTGACTTAGATTTATTAAACTTACCGTAATATCTATTCAAGTCAATATCGCCTAGTTGATCCTAGATCAAATGATCTTAATCCTGTTATGATTAGGCTCAATCTCAAGAGGTTATTCGTGTTCTTTGATTTGTTAGTTAAGCCTACTTTTGGGTCAGGGTGATACGTACATTTTGGGAACACGGTAGTGCAATTGAGTGGGAGCGCTTACATAAACATATAATCTATAGCTTCTATCTGGCGAATAGTAAGTAAAGGATGATCTCCTTCGAGCTTGACCAAACAAAAATAAATGGTGGTGTACTTATTTCACATAAGCTGAAATATCATTTATACGGGATTAAGTGTTTTAAGGATAAAATACATTGTAGGGTGTAACGATAATCTAATCCCTTTACAGTGTAGATCATTCATATAGAGGATCATTGATCAAATTAGGATTATAACAATGGATAACTAATGATGTGTCTATATGGTGGAACATATAGAGCATTCTATATACTGAGAGTGCAATTCTAAGTTCTATGCGTGGATTCAACGAAGAATTAATAAGTTAGTGAATTTAGGTTATAAATTCTTGATCTTCTTATTGGAAGCTCGGTTACATAGACCCATGGTCCCCCCCACTAGTTGAGATAATATTGCTTGTAAGACTCATATAATTGGTTTTGATTAATCAATTATAATTCTCAAATTAGACTATGTCTATTTGTGAATTTTTCACTAAGTAAGGGCGAAATTTTAAAGAAAGAGTTTTTAGGGCATATTTGTTAATTATGATACTTTGTATGGTTCAATTAATAAATATGATAAATGACAATATTATTTAATAATTATTTATAGTTATTAAATAATTAGAATTGACATTTAAATGGTTGAATTTGAAAATTGGCGTTTTTGAGAAAATGAGATGCAGAAATGATAAAACTGCAAAATTACAAAAAGTGAGGCCCAAATCCACATTGCCAAGGCCGGCCACTTTTATAGGCTTTATCATCTGATATTTTCATTATTTTAATGCCAAATAATTCCAACCTAACCCTAGTGGAATGCTATAAATAGATAGTGAAGGCTTCAGGAAAATTACACTTTCATTCAGAGAAAAACTTGAGCCTTCTCTTTCTAAAACCCTAGCCGACACTTTAAACTCTCTTCTTCCCTCTTGAATTTCGAACCACTTAGTGATTAGAGTAGTGCCTACACACAGCAAGTGATACCTCAATCATAGTGAGGAAGATCGTGAAGAAAGACATTCAACAAGAAGGAGTTTCAGCACTAAAGAAGGAGAGAAAGAGATCCAGGTTCAGATCTTGATAATACTCTGCGACAGAAAGGATACAAGGGTTAGAGATCTGAATGGAATGAGACATTTTATTCCGTTGCACCAAATGTAAGGTTTCTAATAGTTTATATGTGTTTATTTCATAATCGTTTTAGAAGTTCATATTTAGGGTGTTAATCAACATACTTGTGAGTAGATCTAATATCCTGGTAAAATAATTTCCAATAGAGACATGCAATCCAACAGTAGGGGTGTGAATATCAATGGTCAAGCGAGAGTTAGTCGTCCTAACCTTACCAGGAGGAGCCATGGGAGGGGCGTTAGAGGGGGAACCCTCTTGCTCCTAGTAGGTCGTTTGTCGCAACAGGCTGGCCATATCTACAAAACACACAAAAATTATTAGTAACATATAATAACATGCAAAATAATGAAGAAATGCAATAAGAAAGACAAATAGCGATCATAACCAAGAGAGTCACACTCCTTAATTGGCATTTTCTTAGAAGACCCGAGCATAGTGCTTTTCGCTATGGCTGTCAGTGCCCAGCATTGGAGGTCCCAAGGGTCGCAGGATTTCTCGTACTCTGCTAGAAGGGGTAACAACAAAGTTAAACCCAAAATCATCTAACTCTCGGGGGGATGTTAGAATGTTTAGATCCTTCTTATAGTCAGGCAGTTGGGCTAACGCAAGAGCCCTCTGGTAAATGGCAAGGGTGGGGGAAGGCTTCTCGAATTGGTCCACCATTTGGAATTTGGTGTGTTTAGTCCTAATGTCGTTCACCAAAAAAAAAGAGAGTTTTTAAATCATGTTCCTTTAATGAATTCTCTACACCATGAAGGAATTTAACATTCCTGTGTGCATGCTGAAATCTGTAATATCCCGACCGATGCAAACTGCTGTTCAGTCTCAGATCGAAGAGAAATGTACCTCATGGCCTGTCAGCCACTTCCATCTCATCAACTTATATAAAACAAATACGTAGGTAAGGACTCGCATGGCCAAGGGAGAGAACTACCCTAGACTAATGCCAAAATAATCAGCCACATCTTTGAAAAATTATGAAGGGGGAGGTCCCCCCCCCCCATAACTAATATGGCAACGGGACCATGCACAAGTCCCTCTCCAGGATCACGCGCCAAATAATTCGGAGAGGGGAGTATTAACTGGAAATCCTTGCCATTCATAGTCATCTCCTCCACATATTGGAATTGGGTCTCGCTAAGACTGCTAAAGGGGCCACAAAGGGGGTCTGCTTGATTTTGCAATGGGAAGTGCGAACCTCCTTAATCACTCTCGGGGCAAACTCTCTGATTTTGAGAGTGGCTGGTTCTTTCTCTTTGGCAGCTTTGTGGAGGGTATTCTTAGCTTCCTCTTCCACCCCCTTCTCAAACTCTCTGACTATCTCCTCCATGGCTCCATCGTCGAAACCAGTCTCAAGATCGTCAGATACCCTCCGTTTAGTGATGACCTCCGCCTTATGAGGACTGTCAGAAGAGCCAACCCCACTCTTCTTTTTAGTGTGAGCCATAGCGTTCAACATGGTAGGTAAATTTACGGTGGTTATAGCAGTCTCGGCCAAGGGGAGCTCCCCTGACGGGCCAATGGGCACCCCTACTGGAATGTTGACCTCACCAAAGGAAGAGTGTGTGTCCACTCTCGGGGCAAATAAGATCGTATCCCCTTTTCAAGCTCCCAAATGTGCCTGTTGTACACTTCACCACCTATTCTCTCTCAGTAGAGGTGGTCGGGCGTCTCTGACACACTACTAAGCCCCTGGTCCCCAGACGAGTTGTGCGGGGGCGACGTTGGACAATCTTCAAACAAAAGCTGAAGAAGGTCCTCATCTAGTCGGTGTTCACCTCCCCAATAATCGCTATAACGCATCTGCAAAAAGGAAAACACGAGGAGGTGAGTACACCGAGTAATGCTAGTAAGCTATCCATGATGGACTCACCTACTAGTACAAAAATAAAAGGAGAAGAGAAAATATGCACAACAAAAATTTACAACGAGATAATCATCTAAGTAGCTAAATGTAGGGAGCAACAATGACCATTACAACACTTAATATTTTTACTAAGTGTAAAAAGCAAAAACAACACATGCAGGCATACATTTAAGACCCCAAGAATTAAACAAGCAACAATTAGCTCCAAATCACAAAATCACTATACGGTCGTCCTGAGGCATCACCCCCTATTGATAGTCTCGGGGTGTACCACCCCGATCTCCCATGGGGTGGTCTCGGGGTGAATCACCCCAACCCCCGCTTAGAGGTGATGCCCCAACAAAAACAATGTAAGTTGTCTCGGGGTACCCACCCCGACCCCCATTAGGGGTATATCGGGGTACCACCCCGACCTTCAAGGGGTAATTATGAGGTAACACCCCAACCTGGGGTATAAGGGTGTCTCGGGGTACACCCCCCCCCCCCCCGCCCGACTCACAAAGGGGTGACTCGGGTATATGTGTGTTTAAAAAAATGAGAAAGGGGTATCTCGGGGTGTGGCTAGAGAAAAGATCCAAGATCAATGTTTCACCCCCACAAACACATTTTTATCAATTTGATGAAAATCAAAGTTGGGAAAAATGGAGGGAAATTAAAACTTTTTATGTTCATAGTGTTCTTCCATATTCAAGAACACCACCCACCTAAAAGTTTCAAATTTCTTTATTTTTTTCATCAAATTGAACCAAATCAAAGCCAAAGACACATTGCCCATCACCTATACTACAAAACCCAAGCATCAAACACTCACATTATATCAAGAAATCCAAGAATCCCAATTAACATGTCAAATTCGGCCATAGCAAGAAAACCAAGAAAAAGTTTCAAAAATACCACCAAAAACATGATTTCAATGTAAAAAATGACTATGGAGGTGTTAGAAATCTACCCATAGTGAAGAAATGTTCCACCAAGTGTCCAAGAATCACTTCAAAGCTTCAAAATCTCCTCCAATGGTGGTAAGATGTCTAACCCAAAAATGAAGAGAAAAGTGGAGAAGATGAATTTTTTGAAATGTGAGGGTTTTGTTTTCTTTCCTTTCTTACATATAGAATTTTATTTTTGCAAAAAGATGGCCTATTAACCTAAAATTTCTATTATAACCCTCCACTACCATTGAGGGCTAAAGAGCAATTTCCATATTTTTGTTGGTCATTTTCTTTGTAAATAATCTTATTTCTTTGAAATTTATTATTTTCTTGTAATTTATTTTTCTTGGGAAATTATTATTGGGCTATATTGTAAAATGTGAAAAAAGTAGTGAGTGGGAAATATTTGTTTGAATTTTTTTAAAAAAAATTGTAATTTTAGTATAGGCATGGTATTTTTGGTGCCACTGTGCCAAGCCGTTAACAACAGAAGCAAGACCCGAACAGCACAAGAAAGTTCCTACCATATAGTCATACCGCTAGAAACTTGCGGGGCAAATGTTTATCAAAAAATTTTTAGACGATGACGTCTCAAGAGTAGCACCACGTGGCACAAAAATACTGGGACTAAATTAATGAAGAAGGTGTAAATTCATGACCGTTGAGATGACCGTCAACCATGAAGTGTTAGTCTAAAGGATACCCTGACCCCCTACACCTTCATAGTACGAGTCACGACTTTATCACAAGAAGAATGACATTCGCAAGAGTATGTCGGACATCGACATTGTACCATAGTTACTGACAACGAGTGAGAGGTTACCCCCCCCCCCCAACTTGGGTCTTAAGGGGGGTCACCCAACTATGGTGGTTGTCACGACCCCCCAACTTGGGTCTTTAGGGGGGGTCACCGAACTATGGTGGTTGTCACCCCCCCCAACTTGGGTTTGGGGGGTGGGGGGTGGGGGGGGGGGGGGGCGCGGGGTCCCCCAACTTGGGTGATTGTCATGTTGGGTTTTATGTCCTAAATAAAACTCATTTCAATATAATCAGATTTACTTATTAATATAGATCAGAAATAACATTTAATGTTGCATGGTTCACATGATTTATTTCATGATTATTTACATAATGTATGAATTCTATTTAAGTCCAGAACATATCAATTTGTTAATGATTATAGTGTAGTCAACACAGTGGAATATAATCTTAATTATATGTTCGAAAGTTTATTCCCTGATTTGTCAGTTCACTGGATTTAGACTGACATGATAATCAGCGATAGGTATTCTTACACCTTGGATAAGTGTTATGTCCTTTCCAGGATATTGGCAAAGTTTGCCAGTATCGGATGTATGGAGTATACATCAGAAGGGACCGATATAGAACTTTGATTAGATATATTAAAATTTACCGTAATATCTATTCAATTCAATATCACATGTTGATCCTAGATCAAATGATCTTAATCCTGATATGATTAGGTTTGATCTCAAGAGTATTATACATGTTCTTTGATTTGTTAGTTAAGCCTACTTTTGGGTCAGGGTGATACGTATATTTTGGGAACATGATAGTATAATTGAGTGAGAGCGCTAACATAAATATGGAATCTATAACTTCTATAGAAATTTAGAAGTGAAACGATGATATCCTTCGAGCTTGGCTAAACAGAGATAAATGGTGGAGATCTCATTTCACTTTGCTGAAATATCATTTATACGGAGCTAAGTGTTTTAAGGATAAAATACATTGAAGGTGTAACGGTAACTTAGTGCCTTTTCAATTTAGATCATCTCTTAGAGGGTCATTGATCAAATAAGGATTATAACAATGGATAACTAATGACGTATCTATATCGTGGAACATATAGAGCATTCTATATACTGAGAGTGCAATTCTAAGTTCTATGCGTGGATTCAACGAAGAATTAATAAGTCAGTGAGTTTAAGATATAAATTCTTGATCTACTTATTGGAAGCTCGGATATATAAACTCATGGTCCCCATACTAGTTGAGACGATACTGCTTGTAAGAGCCAGTTAATTGATTTTGATTAATCAATTATAATTCTAAAGTTAGACTATGTCTACTTTGTGAATTTTCACTAAGCAAGGGCGAAATTGTAAAGAAAAGAGATTCTAGGTTTATTTATCAATTAAGAGACTTTATATGTCTAATTAATAAATATATTAAATGACAATATTATTTAATAATTAATTTTTAGTTATTAAATAATTAGAATTGGCATTTAAATGGTTGAATTTGAAAATTGGCGTTTTTGAGAAAATGAGATGGAGAAATGATAAAACAACAAAATTGCTTAAGTGAGGCCCATTATCAAAGGCCCATGGCCGGCCACACTTATAGGGTTTTATCATTTATTTTTCATTATTTTAATGCCAAATAATTCTAACTTAAACCTAGGTGGTTACCTATAAATAGATAGTGATGGCTCTCATTCACACTTAACTTTGTCAGATGAAATTTGATCCTCTTTCTATTCTCTATAGCCGAAACCACTTCCCTCTTCTTTTCTTCTTTTACTTTTCGAAATCCTTGAGTGAATGAGTGAGTGCCCACACACATCAAGTGGTATCTCAATCATAGTGTGTAAGACCGTGGAAAATCAACCAACAAGAAGGAGAATCAGCATCAAAGGAAGGAGAGAAAGAGATCCAGGTTCAGATCTTGGTGATGCTCTGCTACAGAAAGGAATTAAGGGCTAGAGATGTAAAGCCCGCTTAGTTAATTTGGAAATTAGCAGTTGTTTATGTTTAATTATAAAATTCTCCGCCAGGTAACAGAGTTCCAAACCCTGATTCATATCTATCAAAGGGTCTACCCAACTTACTAAAGACTCTGGCCGCCACATAAGAATGTGTAGCCCCAGAATCAAACAGCACTGAATATAGCGAGTTGTTAATAGAAAGCTGATCTGGTAGAGATGAGCTTAGTCGAATTCGATATTATTTTAGGAATGGATTTCCTATCTAAATACTCGGCGAGCATTGACTGTAAAAGGAAGATGGTGGTATTCCAACCGGAAAGTGAAGAACCGTTTGTATTCGTGGGTTCAGTTCAGGGATCTCGGATCCCGGTGATCTCAGCTATGTCAGCGAGAGAATTGTTGCACGGCGGGTGCTTAGGGTTTCTGGCCGTGGTGGTGGACACCACTCGGCCAGACACCATTCGGCCAGAGGACATCAGAGTGGTTCGGGAATTTTGGGACGTTTTTCCCGAAGAACTTCCAGGGTTACCACCTCAGCGGGAGATTGATTTCGTGATTGACTTGGCACCAGGGGTGGAACCGGTTTCCAAAGCCCCGTATAGGATGGCTCCAGCTGAACTTATGGAATTAAAGATCCAGCTCCAAGGGTTGCTTGACATAGGGTTCATTCGGCCCAGTGTGTCACCCTGGGGAGCCCCGGTTTTGTTCGTCAAGAAGAAGGATGGATCTATGAGGATGTGCATCGACTACAGGGAATTGAACAAGCTGACGGTGAAGAATAAATATCCATTACCTAGGATCGATGACTTGTTCGATCAGCTTCAGGGGAAGACGGTCTTTTCTAAGATTGATCTCCGTTCGGGTTATCATCAGTTGAGAATCCGAGAGGAGGACATTCCAAAGACGGCTTTCTGCACTAGGTATGGACATTACGAGTTTCTGGTTATGTCATTCGGACTAACCAATGCTCCTGCTGCATTCATGGACTTGATGAATAGAGTATTCAAGGATTTCCTCGATATCTGTGTGATTGTGTTTATCGACGACATCCTCGTGTACTCTCAATCAGAAGAGGAGCATGAGTTACATCTTCAGATGGTTCTGCAACGGCTTCGGGAACATAAGCTTTACGCCAAGTTCAAGAAATGTGAGTTCTGGTTGTCTCAGGTGTCCTTCCTAGGGCACATTGTAAGTAAAGATGGGATCAAGGTGGATCCCGGGAAGATTGAATCCGTCAGGGATTGGCCGAGACCGAAGACAAGGATGAGAGATCAGAAGCTTCTTGGGATTAGCTGGGTACTACCGTAGGTTCGTGGAGGGGTTCTCCAAAATTTCAATGCCCCTAACCGAGCTTACAAAGAAAAATCAGAGGTTTATTTGGTCAGATAAGTGCGAAGCTAGCTTTCAGGAGCTAAAGCAGAGATTGATTACTGCCCCGGTACTAGCTTTGCCTTCGGACAAGGAGAAGTTCGTAGTCTACTGTGACGCATCCAAACAGGGTTTGGGGTGTGTATTGATGCAAGACGATCGGGTTATCGCTTATGCCTCCCGTCAGTTAAAGGATTATGAACAGCGATACCCGACTCATGATTTAGAATTGGCCGCAGTGGTTTTTGCACTAAAGATTTGGCGGCACTACCTGTACGGGGAGAAGTGTGAGATCTATACCGACCATAAAAGTCTCAAGTATTTCTTTACTCAGAAAGATTTGAACATGAGACAAAGGCGTTGGTTGGAATTAGTGAAGGATTACGATTGTGAGATCCTCTATCATCCCGGAAAAGCCAATGTAGTGGCTGATGCCCTGAGCAGAAAGGGTCCCGGGCAAGTAGCTAGCATGGTTCAGATCTCACCTCGGCCCAGCGTAGGATATGGTTAGATCCAGCATTGAGTTCGTGGTAGGTCAGCTTCACAACTTGACGCTGCAATCTGATCTATTAGAAAGAATAAAAGTCGCTCAGATGACAGATCCGGAGTTAGTGAAAATCCGAGATGAGGTATTGGCTGGTCAAGCCAAGGACTTTTCAGTGTCAGACAGTGGGATGCTTTTGTATAAAACCAGAGTTTGTGTTCCGAACAGTGTGGAACTGAGAAATGAGATCTTTGAGGAGGCTCGTTCTACCCCGTATTCTCTGCATCCCGGCACCACCAAGATGTACCAAGATTTGAAACCGTACTTCTGGTGGAGCGGTATGAAGAAGAATTCGGTAGAATTCGTATCGAGATGCCTCACTTGTCAGCAGATCAAGGCTGAACATCAGAGACCAGCAGGGTTGTTGCAGCCTCTAACCCTACCAAAATGGAAATGGGAGGATATTACAATGGATTTTGTGGTCGGGTTACCTAGGACCACGGGTTTATTTGATTCCATCTGGGTAGTGGTGGACCGATTTTCGAAATCTGCTCATTTTCTGCCGGTTAGAACAACGTTCACAGTGATCAGTTGGCAGAACTGTACGTCAGAGAGATAGTGAGACTTCACGGGGTACCGAAGTCTATAGTTTCGGACAGGGATCCGAAATTCACCTCCAAATTTTGGCAAAGTTTGCAACGGGCAATGGGTACAAAGCTAAAATTCAGTACAGCATTCCATCCTCTGGTCAGTCCGAAAGGACAATTCAGATATTGGAGGATATGTTGAGAGCCTGTGTTATGGACTTTGAGGGTTCATGGAGTAAATATCTACCGTTAATAGAATTTTCGTACAACAACAGTTATCAGAGTACGATAGGGATGGCTCCCTATGAACTGTTGTACGGTAGGAAATGTAGATCCCCTATCCACTGGGATGAGACAGGGGAGAGGAAATACCTAGGTCCAGAGTCAGTCCAGCGGACCAATGAGGCAATAGAAAAGATAAAAGCTAGAATGCTTGCCTCACAGAAGGCATGTAAGAGTTACGCAGATCCGAAACGCAGAGATGTTGAGTTCCAAGTAGGGGAACATGTATTTTTACGGGTATCTCCAATGAAGGGGATTAAACGTTTCGGGAAAAGAGGGAAGTTATGCCCTAGATTTACAGGACCTTTCGAGATTCTCGAGAAGATAGGTCAAGTGGCATATCGGTTAGCATTGCCTCCAGCCTTATCAGCAGTGCACAACGTATTCCATGTCTCAATGTTGAGAAAATACGTTTCAGACCCCTCTCATATACTCAGTTATGAGAGTCTTCACTCCGGCCGGACATGTCATATGAGGAACAACCAGTGCAGATCCTGGATAGAAAGGATAAAGTCCTTCGGAATAAGACCATAGTATTGGTCAAGGTTCTCTGGAGAAACAGTAAGGTGGAAGAAGCCACCTGGGAGCTAGAGTCAGATATGAGAGCTCAATATCCAGAGTTATTCAGGTTAGATTTCGGGGACGAAATCCTTTTAAGGGGGGGATAGTTGTAAAGCCCGCTTAGTTAATTTGGAAATTAGCAGTTGTTTATGTTTAATTATGAAATTATTTATAGCTATTTAAATAATTTATTACTGTTATTTATGGAATTCAGAAATGCATGATTATGTCATCAGTAGTTTCTATATTTTGCATTTCCGGTGTCCGGTATTTTGGAACTCAGCGTTTGGCTCAGTAGAAATCACAACTTAGTATGTTAGTAATTTGGGGACGGGTTTTGGACATTGGGAATGTCGGGAATGGCCGGGAATTTAGAATTTCCCAAAAATACCCCTTTAGTATGATTTTCATGATTTTATGGTGGAGGGGCAAAATGGTCTTTTTGCCCCATTAGTGTTTTGTCTTATGTGAGTTATTAATTGGAATAAATGTTTATTTTAATTGTTAATCTTGGCTGAAATAAATGGTTTAAGTGGCTTTATTCATTACTCTTCTCATTTTCCATACGTAGCAAAAATTAAGAAAAAACTTTGAAAAGAAAATTCTCTCAAGCCTTCTCACTATTTCGGCTGAGGCTTTTGGGTGCATGAAGCTGATTTTTCTCTTTGATTTCCAAGCAACTCTCATCCATTCAAAGCATTCTTCAAGCTAGGTTAGCTTCTCTTGATTTTCCTTCTTGGAAATTATGAAAAAAATGGTGAAAAGTGAGTAAAATGCATGCTTTTGTGGCTGTTATTATTGCTGTGTTTGGTTGTTAATTTTTGAGGTTCAAAGCATGTTTAATTGATGTTATTTGAGTTGTTTGAAGCATGTTAGTTAGGTTGTTCAAAGCTTGAAATTTTCTATGCAAAATGTGTGATTTTGATGAAATATTGTGTAATCTGTTACTATGTTGTTGCTGTTGTTCTTGTGTGTTTTCAGAAGCTTATTCATGCTTAGTTAAGTAGAATTAACCAGGTTTTATTGCATGTTAGTGGATTTAACCAAGTTTGAGTTTTGGAACTCAAAGCTTGGTCTTTAATGGTGAATTTTGTCTCTGTGAGTTCTGGGTGAATTTGTTGCCTTTAAATGGTTATTTGGGGCATATAGAACACGTCTGGAAGGTTTGGATTGATTTGGGTTAGAATTGATCAAGTTAGGAATTTTTTGAAAAATTCCTGCGAGGAGCCGGAATTCCGGTTGTGCAACCGGAATTCCGGATGGGTGTCCAAGATTCCTAACCGAATTCCGGTTGGGCAACCTGTCTACCTATTGGGGAATTTTCAGAAACCCTAGTTTTCCTCGTTTTTATGTTTTTAGGGGTATTGCCATGCTTTTTATCGATAGGGAAACTTTTAGTTCCTAGTTTTAGTCCCCGGGAAGTGATTTAGCGTGTCACTTATAGCGTTGTGATTTTTATGGTTTAGGAGCCAGTAATCCGCCACTCAGCTTCAGTTCCAGTCAGGTTGACCGGCACACCTGAAATCGGAATCCAGGTAAGATTAGTATAACAATATGCATATGTAGATTACATGTTTAGCGTGCATGTAGGAAGCCTGCTAGATTACATTAGTTATGTATTTAGGCTTCGAACCATCCAACCCTGTCACGTCTAAGACAGCCGGAGTATGACCAAGAATGAGTATGACCGGCTCGACCGATCAGCCGACATTTGGTTGGTGGTTCGTCTATTGACCTATCCCGTCGGTACGACAGCCGGAGTATGACCAAGAATGAGTATGACCGGCTCGACCGATCGTGAGGATACTTGTCAATAGTACCGTCCCTATGAACGTTCAAAACTCGGCACCATGTTGGACATGGCAAGAAGGGCTCGGCACCATGTTGGACATGGCAGTAGCGGGACTCAGTATCGTGTTGGACATGGCAGTTAGATTTATGTATGATATTATTATGCTTTTCTTACTGAGTCTGTCGACTCACAGTTTATGTTCATGTGTAGGTAAAGGCAAGGCTTTAGCTGATGGACCGTGAGCGAGCTTATGAGATTGTACATGTCGGGGCGGTTAGGCCTGGAGCGTACGATCCTCGGGACAGCAAGGCTGAGTTTTTGTAACTGGTCGTTAGACGACTTTATTTTGATGTAACAGATAAACAGTTAAACTTTTTGTAAATATTTTTATAATCGGGATCCCGAGTCTTTTGTAATATGGTTTATAAGTTTAATTAAAAAGCAAAATTTTAATTAATCACGTTTTTCTATAAACCTCGTTGATTAGCAACGAGTTGCACAGTACGTTTAAAAATCACGTAATACGCCTAAGGTAGTTAGGGTGTTACAAGAGATGTGAACAGAAGGAGTCATTATATTCCGCTGCACCCAATGTAAGGTTTCCTAAATTTTATATGTGTTTCTTTCATTCTTTTAGAATTCATATTAGGATGTTAATGAAACATACTTGTTAGTAAATCTAGATCCTGGTAAAATATATCCAACAACTGGCCTCAGAGCCATGGTTATGATTTACTTTCACGAAATATGAATTAAAACGATTTTTTGTGTTGATTTGGATGCTTTCATGTGGTTTATGTGCTTATTTAATGATAGTTTAGAAATCGCAATATATGTTTCTGAAATATTTTTTATTTCAATCTGGAATTACTTTTTCTAGAAATTAGACGAAAAATTAATAAAATTAGGCTTTTACAGAACCTAATTTGGATTTTTTATGAATTAGTTATGATTTTTTGAAGTTGAACAAAAATATCAGGATTTGAATGCACACGCGCGCGCGCGGACGCTGAGACAGCATCTTGTCTGAAGGGCAGCTCGCGCCCACGTCCCTCGGTCAAATGAGGTTTCTTGCAACCTCTTTCCTAGGCCAAAATCATGCATCCGCGCGCGCATGGGTATGCACCTCAAACTTGTTTTCTTCATAACTTTTGATTCAAAAATCGTTTTTCATTGAAACAAAAGCCAATTTTTGGTAGAATTTTGTGTAGAATCTGAATTTTCAATTAAAAATCTAATTTTCAGAATAAAATCAATTTTTATTAATTTTTTTTAATTAATTAAAATTAGTTTCTGATATTAGTAGGCTTTGAATTTTGAAAATTTGATTTCTCACAAAGGAGCCTTATGATTAATTTTGAAATTTTAGATTATTTTATTTATTTTCATTATAAGATCAGATATTATTTTTTTATGAAATTTTAAACGATCTTACTTTGATATTAAAATATTATCTTGTAAAAATAATCTTGTACTAATTTCAAAATTTGCTAACCATATCATATCTTTTTCAAATTTGTTATTTTCAAAATGTATTTTATTAATTAAAATTATAAGATTAGGAATATGTTAGGTTTAACATTTTATCTTATTAGATATTTTTTTTTTATTAAAATTACATTCTGGCAAAAATAACATGAAGATTTGAAAAATTGGTTAGTTTAGTTTGAATAGAAATTTTAGGGTTTCAAACCATAAATTTTTTGAACTTAATATTTTTTTTTTAAATATTCTAACCATATAAAATATCTAATTTTTCAATTAGTTTATTTATGTAATATTTAAATTTATTAAATTATAAGACTCAGAATATAATAATGAAATATCTAAATTTAAAATTCAAGATATTTTATTATATTATCTTATTAGAAATTTTAAATAAATTTAAATTTTGAATAAACTTGATATTTGAAAAATTGGTTAGATATTTTTTTGATTTTTTTGTTAGAATTTAAGAAATTTAGGAGTTTGTTGAATTTTGAATTTTTTCAAATATTCTCTAACAACCTAAATTTGAATTCTAGTTAAGATGTTTATTTTAAAATTTAATTTTATTTTAAATTTTAAAATTGAGATATTTTAGCTTACTTTCCAGATATTTCAGATCAGTTATTTGATTGTATTGTTTGATTATATTATTATGTATTCAATTTTTTTTTTTACAAACCTATTATTTATTTGATCTAAATTGCTATGATTAACTTGTTGACAGATCCAATGATCTCATTTTAATCATAGTCCAATTGTCAATAGATCTTATAAATAATTTGTAACAGGTAAATTTTGCAATTTCTTTCATCTGTGTAAACCTAGTAACATGATAGGGCACATCCAAATCTTTTGACCTGTGTGAGCCTATATGTTTGCTATTGGGCTTAGATGCATATAGGAAGCCCATTTAAGTTTTACTAAGTAAATGGACTAGGTTGCTAAAATAAATTTTGACATAAGTAATTTTATTTAGGCCCAATTAGATTTGGGCTTATTCAATGAATAACAATTGTTTATTTAAAGGTTAAATTCCTCTCTTTTGGGCCTTGTGTGAGAGTTGAGGGCCAATAGAAGTGGGTACGACATACTGAACCCAGCTCCCCCTCACATGAACTACCCCAATTGTGAAGGCCCATTTGCCTTATTTAAATAATTGTATTAGGTTAATTATATTAGTCTAACCTAATTAAAATTGAATTAGCAACATAATTAACTTTTAAAATATATGAAATTTATTTTTTCATTTAATATTTTAAAGTTAATTTTAGAAAAACACTTAGTAAATGAAACTATTCTAGGTAGTTATTTCTAGAACTAGTTATTTTTTCTAATATTTAATTAGAAAAATATCATAGATTATGAAATTAATTGTTTAATAATTAATTTTGGTACAATCTAAGTTAAGTATATCTTTCCTAGCATTAAATTAGAATTAATAATTAAGTCTTCTCTATACTTAATTATTTATTTCTTGAATTTAATACATTTAATTAAATTGAAAATTAAAATATTTAAGTTGATTTTCATCATGATACTTAAATATTATTATTTTCATGTTATTTAATTAAAATTGAAATTATTTTAAGTTTGAAATCTTATTTCATATAACTTAAATTTGAATAATTTTCAAAATATATTTTATTTTATTTTATTAATCCTTTTTCCACAATTTCAAAAGTACATTTCTTAAATGTAGAAATTTTAAATTTTATTTGAAAAATAGATTAAAGTTGTAAATTATTTATTTTAATTTTGGACCAACTTAAATCAATGATTTTTCATTTACTGATTAATTAAAATAAATGAAGTAAAATATATTTAATTAGAAAATGAATTAATTAGTCAATGAAAGTCTAGATAGATATTATCTGCTTTGCTTGAAGTATTTTTCTAGTGTATTTAATTAATTAGAAAATTAATATTTAAGTTGATTTTCATCATGATACTTAAATATTTAAAATTTTTCTTTAATATTTAATTAAATAGGAAGATTATGTTTTTTGTTGTAAATTAATTTTTATTAATTAATTTTTGGCCAGCATTAAATTAGAATAATTTTTTTTAGGATTTATTTTATTTTATTTTAACAAGCAATTTCGAAAATTGTATTCTTAAATACTTTAATTTTTTGAAATGCAATATATATTTATAGAAAATTAAATTTGAGTTGTAAATTAATTTAAATTAATTTTATAACAACTTAAATTGAATATTTTTCTAAATATTTATTGGAAATTATTACTAAGATGGAAATAGTTCATTTTATTTTCAAATCCATCTAAGTATAATTTCTAAATATTAAATTAAAATTTATATTTAGAATTTTTCATTCTAAATTGGAAATTTTAATAAATATATATTAAAAATAAATTGATTAAAATAAATATTAGAGAAAATACATTTTTTTAAAAAAAATAATGAGCTTTATTATTATTAGGACATTCGATCTCCATTGTTGGTCTTACAATAGTTAAATGTTTTCAATATAACCTCGAGACGCTAGACTTCGTCTCCCTTATGGATGGTTATTCGTTGAACGCATTTAACACCGTAAGATCTCATTTGATAAGTGTTTTGTAAGTTTTCGTCTCTATTAGACTCTCCCCTACGGTGACTACTTGGAGATAAACTTATAAAACATGAAACAATGGTGGAAGCTAATAAAATGAGAATAACCTTGACTCTCGCCTTAGAGATTATTTAGGATTGTATGTTTTAGTATTTTCACTTGTCATTCCTACTTGCTATATGTTTAATAATTTCTGAATTGTGTATGAATTTATATTAAACCATGTTATTTTCTGTTATTAAATTGTAGTTTAATTTCGAATCTTCATTGTTGGTCTAACTTGGTTTGTTTTTCTAATGAGATAAATCCCTAATGGATTTTCACCATTAGACATACATAATAGTATTAGATCTCGAAAGATAAATATTGTGTATGCAACATCTAGCTGTTCATCAATTGATGACACCTTAGACTAGTATTTTTGTAATATGAAACAAGAAGATTGTATAAATAAGATTACTTTGACTCTCGCTAATCGAAACATCGTTGGATTCTTATTTATAAACGACATTATCCTAATTCCTCTTAGCTTATTCATTTCGAATTAGCTCAATAACATATCATTTGATGAATGGTCTATATATCATTTCATGTCATTCTAATTTCTCTTAAGAAATTAAATGACGCATAGGATTATAATCCCGAAATTCTATCCCAAAATGATATAAATCATCAATCTTAGAAATCTCCTACTTGTATGGGCAAATCAAACTTAGAGTTAAATTAGTAGTCGTGGTCCAAGAAAGAATTACTCATTATATTTGGTATAAATTTAAGTCTTTGACTTTAAATTTTAGATTCCAAATAATTTTTTTTAATACAATACAGTTTCACTTTCACAAGTGTTTAATAACCATTTTCTATCAATGGTTTCAAACTGTATGGAATATGAGTTTAGTATTCTGTGACCAGGATCCACTTGCACTATTCTAAAACTCTTTGATGTAACTAAACCTAAGTCATCAAAAGACACAACCACAATTTTTTTAATCTATGGCATTTGTATCTTGTTCATAGTGGTTTTGACAAGATCAATCTCTGCAAAGAGTTAATATGCCTATGTCCACTGAAAGTTTTTCATCTCATTCGAAGATGGATGTACATTCAGGGGTGTGTTGGGTTTTGTGCCCTAAATAAAAACCCTTTACAATCTGATTAGTTATCAATATAAGAAATTTGAAGTGATTTATGTTTGCATGAATTTTACATGCTAATGGTTCAATATGTTTATTACATTTACACACAAAATCTGTTAAGTCCAGATCATATGTTTATTCACAATTACAGTATTGTCATCACAGTGGAATGTGATTGTGATTATATGAATCAAAAGACTAAGTCCCTATTTCATCAGTGTTTTGGATTTACAATGATGTGATAATCAGCGATGATGTGTACTTACACTTGGAGTAAGTGTTATGTTCTTTCCAGGACATTGGAAAAGTATACTAGTTTCGAATGCATGGAGTATACATTGGACTGGACCGATATTGAACTTAGTTAAGATATTATAAACTTACCGTCATATCTTCGCAAGTCAATATTAGTAGTTGATCTTAAGATTAAAAGAATCTAAATCCTGATATGCTTAGGCTCAACTCAGGAGTACTATTCATGTTCTTTGATTTATTAGTTAAGCCTACTTTTGGGTCAGGGTGATACGTATATTTTGGGAACATGATAGTATGATTGAGTGGGAGTGCTGAACATAAATATGGAATCTATAGCTTCTACTGGTGTACAGAAGTCAAGTGATGATTCCCTTCGAGCTTACTTAAATAGAAGTAAATGGATGAGCTCTTGTTTAAGTGACTAATTCTTAGATCACTAAACATCATTTGCAGGTAGCTAAGTGTTTTAAGGGGCAAAATACGTTGAGGGGTGAAAATGGTAAAATTATCCAATCTCGATGTAAATCATCTATATAGAGGATCTTTGATCACAATAAGATTATAACAATGGTTAAATGAGATAGCATATCTATATCGTGGAACATATAATATGCTCTCTATAAGTCTGAGAGTGCAATTCTAAGTTCTAAGAGTGGATTCAACGAAGAATTAATAAGTAGGGATTTACTTAGTAAATTCGGTTCACTTATTGGAAGCTCAGCATATAGATCTATGGTCTCCATTCTAGTTGAGACTATACTGCTTGTAAGACTCAATAATTGATTTTTGATTAATCAATTATAATTCTAAAGTTAGAATATGTCTAATTTGTGAATTTTCACTAAGCAGTGGTAAAATTGTAAAGAAAAGAGATTCTAGGTTTATTTATTAATTAATAGACTTTATATGTCTAATTAATAATTAAATTAAACGACAATATTATTTAATAATCTATTTTAGTTATTAAATAATTAGTTTTGGCATTTAAATGGTTAGAATTGGAAAATTGGCGTTTTTAAGAAAATAGAAATAAAAATTGTGAAAACTGCAAAAACCAAGTGAGGCCCAATAGACACCTTGGCCGGCCATTTAAGCAAGTTTTTCCAATGGATATTTTCATTATTTTAATGTCAAATAATTACTAACCTAAACCTAGTAGTTGCCTATAAATAGAAAGTGATGGCTCAGTCAAATAATAAGTTTTCAACAAGCTTTCAAGCTTTCTGTCAGAAAATTACTTTTTCAGAAAACTGAGCCTTCCCTCTCTCTCTATAGCCGAACTTAACCCTCTCTCTTTTCCTCTTCATAATTTCGAAACCCTTAGTGATAGAGTAGTGCCCACACAAAGCAAGTGGTACCTCAATCATAAATTGGAAGACTGTGAAGGATCACACACAAAGAGAAGGACATTCGGGCTCAGATCTTGATAATACTCTGCGACAGAAAGGATACAAGGGTTAGAGATCTGAGTGAAAGGAGACATTATTCCGCTGCATCAATGTAAGGTTTTCTTAACTTTATATGTGTTTATTTATCGTTTTAGAAAGTTCATATTTAGGGTGTTAAACAACATACTTGTGAGTAGATCTAAGATCCTGGTAAAATAAATTCCAACAACTGGTATGAGAGCCATAGTAATTGATTTTCTTGCAAGAAATTTGGACTTTAAAACGATTGTTTGTGATTTGGATGGTTTCATGTTGTGTTGTGTGTTATATGATGATTGATTGATGTTTGTGAATTTTCGTGAAAAATAATTGAAATTCTGTTTCTGGAATTATTTTTTTTGGATAGTTCGGAAAAAATTAAGCAATTTATTTTTTTACAGAACTCAATTTTGATTTAATTTGAATTAGTTATGATTTTTTGAAGTTTTAAAAAAATATCGGGATGAAGCACTCACCCACGCGCGCGGAACCGAGTGATCCTCGGTCATACGCGTGTTCGGACAAGATTTTGTCCGAGCAACACGCCCAGGGGTGTCTGAAACCCCCTCTCCGTGCGCGCACATGCTGCAGCTTCTCCCCTGCGCCGAGTTTTCTCGGCAGTGCACTCCCACCTGCGCGCACGGGCAGTATGCACAGCATACTGTCCGTACAGCGCGCAATTTTTTTTCGTTTTTCTTTGATTTTTCATGCTATTTCATGGATTTAACTTCCGATTTTTTGTGTAGTTTTTTATTTAGATTTTAGTTTTTCAATTTTCAAATCTAATATCAGAAATAAATTAATTTGATTTTTTTTTTAAAATTAATCTTAGATATTAGTGTAATTTGAATTTGAAAACAAGTAAATATCTATCTTTTTGCTTGATTTTTTATCTTATTTTTAAATTTGATTATATCTTAACTTATTTTTAAATTTATGGTCAGATATTAATTTTTTTTTAAATTAAATATATTTTTTTAAAAAAATTGACCTTATTTAAATCTAAAATAAGATAACTATAATCATGATATTTTGAATAGAAATAAGATATTTTGCTAACTTTTAAATTTTGTTATTTTATTTATTTAAATTAAACTATAAAAATCTGAAAAGGATATTTATTTATTTATTTTTTTAATTTTTATTGAATATTTAATTTATAAAATAACATTAATTTTTTAAAAGTAGTTAGCAAATTTTTTGAAATGATATTTAGGTTAGTTGAAACCTAATTTTTCAAAATTGCAGGTTTAATTTTAAATATTATTTTATTAATTTCGAAAATAAATATATTTTTTTTATTATTTAATTATTTTTTCGAAATTTAATTATTTAAAATTAAATAAATCCTACATCCAACTATCCAATTAACCTTGTTGCAGGAGTAGGTGTTTTAGCTTATGTGTAAGTTTTATAAAACCTATTATTGCTTCATCAAAATTGCCATGGTTAACTTGTTGACAGATCCAATGATCTGATTTTAACCCATCGTTCAATTGTCAAGTAAATAATTTGTAACAGGTAAATTTTACAATCTTCTTTCATCTGTGTATGACCTAGCAACATGATAGGATCCATCCAAATGTGTGCCTGTGTGAGCCTATATGTTTATTTTATTATATAGATGCATATAGGTTGTTGCTAAATAAAATGTCACACCATGATAGATTTTATTTAGGTCCATTTAGTTTTTGGACCTATTCAATTAATAACAGTTATTTATTTTAAGGTTAAATTCTTCTCTTTTGGGCCTTGTGTGAGAGTTGGGGGCCATTAGAAGTGTGTACGACATACTGAACCCAGCTCCCCCTCACATGAACTACCCCAATTGTGAAGGCCCATTTGCCTGATTTGAATAACTGTGCTAGGTTAATTAAATTAGTTTAACCTAATAAAATTGATTAGCAACATAATTAACTTTTAAAATATATGAAATTTATTTTCATTTTACTATTTTAAAGTTAATTTTAAGAAAAACACTCTTAGTTTTAGATATTATTTCTATACAAACTATTCTTATTTTTCTTGTATTTAATTAAATAAAGAATTTTAACTAACTAGATTCTTTCTGAAGCTTATTTAATTAAATATTCCTATTTAAGTTATAAATAAGTTATATTAACTGATTTTTCTTATCTAACTTAAATTTGAATATTTTATTTAAATTTAAAATTAAGTTGAGGAATTCTAGGCATTAGTTATTAAAGATTCTTAAGATATTTTTAAAGTTAGTTTTAAACGTAAAATGGAATATTTTTCAAATGAAGTGGTTACAACTTAATTTTTGATATTTAATTAAATTTAAATTTGAAAATATTTAAGTTCTAAGATTTTTTCTATAACAACTTAAATTAGATATTTTTCAAATTTTATGGAAAAGATACTTAGTCAAATAAGATATTTTCTAGATAGTTACTTCTAGACTACTTATTATTTCTAATATTAAATAGGAAAATATTATACATTGTGAAATTAATTATTTAAATAATTAATTTTGGTACAATTTAATTTAAGTATATTTTTTCCTAGTATTAAACTAGAGATTAATAATTAAGCCTTCTATACACTTAATTATTTACTTCTTAAATTTAATACATTTAATTAAATTGAAAAATTAAATATCTAAGTTGATTTTCATCATGATACTTAAATATTTCTTTTTCAAGACACTTAATTAAATAGAAAATTATTTTTAGTTGAAATTTATTTTTTCAACTTAAATTTAAATAATTTTCAAAATATATTTTTCTTTATTTTATTAATCAATTTCGAAATTGCATTTAATTATGCTAGATGTTTTTGAATTTATCTTGAAGAATAGATTAAGTTGTAAATTAATTATTTATTTTAATTAATTCTTGGACCAACTTAAATCAATGATTTTTTCATTTATTGATTAATTTAAAATAAATGAATTAAAGTATATAATTATAAATTGAATTAATTAGTCAAAGAAAAATCTAGATAGGTGATATTTTTGCTTGAAGTATTTTTTCTAAGTAATTATTATTTAAGTATTTCGAAAATAGTAAAGTTTTATACTTTCTTTTTTTTTTTTAAATACAATAAATATATTCTCATGAAAATTTAAATTTGAGTTGCAAATTAATTTAAATTAATACAACTTAAATAATTTTCTTAATATTTATATATAAAAATTACTACTAAGGTGGAAATAATTCAATTTATTTCAATCACCATCTAAGTATAATTTTATAAATATTAAATTAAATTCTAATTTAGAATTTTAATTCTAAATTCGAAATTTAATGAATATATTTTATTATAAATAATAAAGAAAATACATTTTAAAGAATGAGCTTTATTATTATTAAGATATTCGATCTCCATTGTTGGTTTTACATAGCTTTTGTTTTAGTGAGTAATCCTCCCTAATGGAGGAACGTTCATTAGCAAGTTAGCACCGTTTAATCTCGAAAGATAAGTAGCTTTGTAAGTGTTTTATATGGTATGGATCACCCTAATGGTGGCGACTATATTTGACTTACAAAATATAAAACAATGGTAGAAGCTCATAAGATAGAATAGCCTTGACTCTCGCCTAAACGGGACAACACTGGATTCCAATCTTGATCGAATAAAAGGTTGCTAGAATGTTTAACATTTTAGATGAGCTGACAACTCTATTCAATAAATGGTAGCTTTGACTCTCGCTTAAACGGGACACTGATATCAGTTTGTTGAAAACCTTGGAAATTATTTAGGATTGATTTTTTTTTAGTATTTTCTCTTATCATTCCTACATGCTATGTGCTTATAATTTCTGAATTGGATTTTGTGTTAAACCATTATTGATTTCTATTTATTATTTTGTAGTATCCTGTATAACCATGATGAATTCCATGTTATCACTCTTGACCGAAAATAAGCTAAATGGATCTAACTTTCCAAAATGGAATGAGAACATTAATATTGCTCTCATAGGAGAAAGTGCCTTGTTTGTGTTACCTGAGCCGTCTCCTGAAGTGCCGGGGGACAATGCATCCAAAGCTGTGAAAGAAAAGTATGAGCGTTGGCAGAAAGCTAACAACAAAGCTCTATACTTCATGCTTTCCAGCATGGTTGACACCCTTAAAACTCAGTTTTCTAAAACCGAAAAGGCTGCTGAAGTTATGACGAAGTTAACTGAGCTATTCGGTAGGGCATCTCTTCAGTCTCGCTTTGACGCGACTAAGAAATACATCAATGCACGGATGGAACCCCATCAAAATGTGTGTGATCATGTTCTCCTAATGGCAAGTTATTTCCAAGAAGCCCAGGATCATGGTGCTGAAATGGATCACACTACTCAAGTAAGCCTTATCTTGAATAGTCTGACTCCATCAATTCTGCCCTATACATCAAATTATGTCATGAATAAAAAGGACATAGACTTTCATGAGTTAGTCAATGACCTTCAGACATATGAAAATTTGATTGGAGGCCCCAAAAAGAAAGGGAGTAAACCTCAAAATTCTGGCAATGGTAATGGGACGGTCAAACCTGAGGCAAATATTGCCTCTACTTCTAAACCCAAATCTAAGAAGAAGTGGAGAAACACCAAGAAGCGTGCCAAAGCCATGAAAAAAAAAGGCTGCTGCTTCTGGTGATGCACTAAAAGGAAAGTGTTTCTACTGCAATGAGAAAGGTCATTGGAAACCCCAATGTCCTAAACTTCTTGCAAAGAAACAAGGTATTTCTTTCTATAAACTTTAAGAGTTTTAGAGAATTATTATCCAATTGGATTATTTATTCTGGACTAACTTTGTTTATTTGTTTCTTCTTCTTATAGGCCAAGCTACTTGAACTCAGATGCTATCTTAGTGAGTTGGATCGGAAAGCTGGACAAAGGGTGAAGATCGTCCAAGATGAAGACGAAGCTCATTTATCTATTTTTTGAATTAATTGTTTTAGTTTAAAGACAATTTGGATTTCGAATTTTAGTTAGGGATTTTTATCCCTGTTTTCTCATATTGTTGCAATACTTTTTTTTTTATTATTAATAATATTTTATTTTCTATTCAAACAAATTGCAATTTATGAGATTGAGCTTCATTTACTTTATCTTAAACCATAATTACCACATTATATTTATATGTTTGTATGTGTAAGTGTTTTTATTATTGATACAAATTCTATAATATTTACAACTCTTCATAGAGTTATATTAAATAAACACTAGACATTATTTCTATGTTTATTAATAATTGTTAATTCTAATACAATTATTGAGAATTTGTTTAATAAAAGGATCTTTTGATCAGATAGGGGTGGAGAAAAGTTAAGAAAACTATGCAGTTCAACGATCTTTTATATCTAATGAACTCTGGATTGTATTCAACTCCACATAATCTCTATAACACTTAGAGAATCATGATCTTTATAACCTTTAGGGGTGGATCATAATCTCTATATACTTAGGGTGGAATTTATCCACAATACCCTATGTAACACATATTTTCTTTAAACATGGAAGTAATATAATGAATTAGCTTTTATTAATATAAATCTTTGATCTTTATTGTATGTTCCAATTTAGTTTTACTGTTGTAGTAAATAATGATACCTATAAAAGTTCTTTGATAATGTATCACACTACCTTAATTGAGTGGGAGAATTTTAAAATTCCTTACCCATCTTCATTAGGTTGAAACTTGTGATAGGAACTTAAGAACACTACTGAAAAGCAAATCTAACCATTCATGTGGATAGATATAACTTATCAGAATTATGAGAATAAGATAAAAGAATTCTAGTTCAGTCTATTCGAATGACTTGAGCCAAGATTTCTTAATCCTCATAACATTTTATAGTATCTTAATTTTGATTACTTAAATCTCTAGCAAGTATTTTTCACTTCAAATACTAGTCTGCTATGTTGATGATTTAGTCTTAAAAGAAACTTAAAGTTTCAGACTAAAACAATAAGTCACAACTAGATAACTCTCAAAATAATAAGAGGTTAAAAGTATTATTTAACCAGACATCTGCTATTGAGTGGGAGCTATCTGAGATGTAATCAAATAAAGAACGTTAGAAGATATTCAAGAAAGATTTATGAAAGTGGTCTATATGTTAGATATTAAGGAACTGTATATCAGTTATCCTTATATCTACTCCAACTCATTCAAATTTTGAGATGGTGGTTACTCTCGGGGTGGAGGAGTTATTCTATAATAATTCAAGCTCTACCAGAGAAGATTTATAACTTTGTAAATTCGAAATTCCATATTTTAAAATATGAGAGATATGTCTTCTGTTTATTAAGATGTACTTTAAACAGTAAGGATTTCAGTATCCCTTGATGAGTAATGCATATAGTAAAGGATGTTTCATAAATGTTTTTATGAACCTGTTTCCAGAAGTTTGGGTGGATTCAAGTATACTACACTTGATCTGAAGATTAAGTCAACAGATTGATTTATTTGCACAGTTTGTTTTATGTTAGCGCAAGTGGGAGTTTGTTGGGTTTTGTGCCCTAAATAAAACCCTTTACAATCTGATTAGTTATCAATATAAGAAATTTGAAGTGATTTATGTTTGCATGAATTTTACATGCTAATGGTTTAATATGTTTATTACATTTACACACAAAATCTATTAATTCCAGATCATATGTTTGTTCACAATTACAGTATTGTCAACACAGTGGAATGTGATTGTGATTATATGAATCAAAAGACTAAGTCCCTGTTTCATCAGTGTTTTGGATTTACACTGATGTGATAATCAGCAATGATGTGTACTTACACTTGGAGTAAGTGTTATGTTCTTTCCAGGACATTGGTAAAGTATACTAGTACTATTCATGTGTTGGGTTTTATGCCTAAATAAAACTCATTTCAATATAATCAGATTTACTTATTAATATAGATCAGAAATAACATTTAATGTTGCATGGTTCACATGATTTATTTCATGATTACATGTACATAATGTATAAATTCATCTGAAACCCTTTTCACATACTTGATCGTGTTTATTGTGTCGTCAACACATTGGAAAGTAAACATGACTATGTGAATAAAGTTTCCTAGATTTATCAGACACAAGGTTTTACCAGCCACTGTTGGAATTTATTTTACCAGGATCTTAGATCTACTCACAAGTATGTTGTTTAAACACCCTAAATATGAACTTTCTAAAACGATAAATTAAACACATATAAAGTTAAGAAAACCTTACATTGATGCAGCGGAATTAATGTCTCCTTCCACTCAGATCTCTAACCCTTGAATCCTTTCTGTAGCAGAGTATAATCAAGATCTGAGCCCGAATGTCCTTCTTCTTCAAGTTTGATCCTTCACAGTCTTCCAATCTATGATTGAGTTACTGCTTGCTGTGTGTGGGCACTTACTCTTTAACTAGGGTCGAAAAAGATGAAGGAGAAAAGAGGAGAGAGGGTTTCGGCCAGGTATAGAAAGTGGGAAAGGCTCAGTTTTTCTGAAGAGAGAAACTTCTGTCAGAAAGGCTTGTGAAAACTTTTGATTTGACTGAGCCATCACTTTCTATTTATAGGCAACTACTAGGCCTAGGTTTAGAATTATTTGGCATTAAAATAATGAAAATATTAATTTAAAAAAACATATTAAGTGGCCGGCCATGGTGTTGTATTGGGCCTCACTTGATTTTGCAGTTTTATCAAATTTTATCTCTATTTTCTCAAAAACGCCAATTTTCCAATTCTAACCTTTTAAATGCCAAAACTAATTATTTAATAACTAAAATAGATTATTAAATAATATTGTCATTTAATTTAATTATTAATTAGACATATAAAGTCCATTAATAAATAAATAAACCTAGAATCTCTTTTCTTTACAATTTCACCCCTGCTTAGTGAAAATTCTTAAAATTAGACATAGTCTAACTTTAGAATTATAATTGATCAATCACGAATCAATTAATGATTCTTACAAGCAGAATGTTCTCAACTAGAATGGGGACCATGGATCTATATGCTGAGCTTCCAATAAGTCAACCAAATTTACCAAGTAAATTCCTACTTATTAATTCTTCGTTGAATCCACTCTTAGAACTTAGAATTGCACTCTCAGACTTATATAGAGCATATTGTATGTTCCACGATATCAATATACTATCTCATTTAACCATTGTTATAATCTTATTGTGATTTAAAGATCCTCTATATAGATGATCTACATCGAGATGGGATTTCTTTACCGTTCTCACCCCTCAATGTATTTTGCCCCTTAAAACACTTAGCTACCTGTAAATGGTGTTTAGTGATCTAATAATTAGTCAGTTAAACAAGAGCTCATCCATTTACTTCTATTTGCTAAGCTCGAAGGGAATCATCACTTGACTTCTATACACCAGTAGAAGCTATAGATTCCATATTTATGTTCAGCACTCCCACTCAATCCTACTATCATGTTCCCAAAATATACGTATCACCCTGACCCAAAAGTAGGCTTAACTAATAAATCAAAGAACATGAATAGCACTCCTGAGTTGAGCCCAAGCATATCAGGATTTAGATTCTTTTAATCTTAAGATCAACTACTGATATTGACTTGGAAAGATATGTATAACGATAAGTTTGTAATATCTTAACTTAGTTGCAATATCGGTCCAGTCCAATGTATACACTATACATTCGAAACTAGTATACTTTACTAATGTCCTGGAAAGAACATAACACTTACTCCAAGTGTAAGTACACATCATCGCTGATTATCACATTAGTGTAAATCCAATAACACTGATGAAACAGGGACCAAGTCTTTTGTTTCATATGATCACAATCACATTCCACTGTGTTGTCGATACTGTAATTGTGAATAAACATATGATCTGGATTTAACTGATTTTGTGTGTATGAATGTAATAAACATATTAAACCATTAGCATGTAGAATTCATGCAAACATCAATCACTTCAAATTTCTTATATTGATAACTAATCAGATTGTAAAGAGTTTTATTTAGGGCATAAAACCCAACAAACTCCCACTTGCACTAATATAAAACAAACTGTGCAAATAAGTCAATCTGATGTCTTGATCTTCAGATCAAGTGTAGTATATTTGAATCCACCCAAACTTCTGGAAACTAGTTCATAAATACACTTATGAAACATCCTTTACTATATGCTTTACTCATCAAGGGATACTGAAATCTTTACTGTTTTAAAAGTACATCTGAATTAACAGAAGACATATCTCTCATATTTTAAAATATGTAATTGAGATAATACAGTGTAGACTTTTCTTCAGTGATATAACTTTCTGGTATTTTCGAATAAACCAAGTTATAGTTCTTCTCTGGTAGAGCTTGAATTATTATCCAATAATTCCTCCACCCCCAAAGCAAGCACCATCTTATAGAAATCGAAATTAGATGGTGAGATACAAGGATAACTGATACACAGTTCCTTAATATCTGACATATAGATCACTTTCATAAATCCTTCTTGAATATCTTCTAATGTTCCCTATTTGATTACATCTCAGATAGCTCCCACTCAATAACAGATGTCTGGTTAAATAATACTTTTAACCTCTGATTGTTTAGAGAGTTACCTAGTTGTGACTTTTGTATTAGTCTGAAACTTTAAGTCAAGACTAAGTCATCAACATAGCAGACTAGTATTTGAAGTGAAAAATACATGCCAGAGATAAAGTAATCAAAATTAAGATACCATCAAATTTTATGAGGATTAAGAATTCTTGGTTCAAGTCATTCGAATGGACTGAACTAGAGTTCTTTATCTTATTCTCATAATTCTGATAAGCTATTCCTATCCATGTGAATGGTTAGATTTGCTTTTTAGTAGTGTTCTGAAGTATCTATCACAAGTATCAACCTAATGAAGATGGGTATAGAACTTTAAAATTCTCCCACTCAATAAAGGTAGTGTGAAACTTTAACAAAGAACTTTCAAAGGTATCAAACTTTTACTTACAACAGTAAAAACGAAATGGAACATTCAATCAAGATCAAGAATTTATATTGACAATAGCTGACTCATTATATTACTTCCATGTTTAAAGAAGATATGTGTTACATAGGGAATTGTGGAATATGCTCCACCCCTAAGAATATACATATAGGGTATCTGTGGATAACCTCCACCCCTAAGTATATAGAGATTATGATCTATCCTTAAAGGTAGTAAAGATCATGATTCTCTTAGTGTGATAGAGTTTATGTGGAGTTGAATACTATCCAGAGTTCATTAGATATAAAAGATCGTTGAACTGCATAGTTTTCTTAACTTTTCTCCACCCCTATCAGATCAAAAGATCCTTTTATTAAACAAATTCTTAATAATGGTATGAGAATTAACAATTATAGATAAACATAGAAATAATTTCTAGCGTTTATTTAATATAACTCTATGAAGAGTTGTAAATATTATAGAATTTGCATCATTAATAAAAACACTTACACATACAAACATATAAATATAATGTGGTAATTGTTGATGAAGATAAAATAAATGAAGCTCAATCTCATAATTTGCAATAGTGAATTTCGAAAATAAAACTTTATTAAAATAAAAAATGTATTGCAACAATATGAGAAAAACAGGGATAAATATCCCTAACTAAAATTTGAAATCCAAATTGTCTTTAAACTAAAACAATTAATTCAAAAAATAAATTGAAGAGCTTCATCTTCATCTGGACGATTTCACCCTTTGGCACAGCTTTCTGATCCAACTCAATTGAGTTCAAGTAGCTTGGCCTATAAGAAGAAGAAAACAAATAAACAAAGTTTAGTCCAGAATCATAAATCCAATTGGATAATAATTCACTAAAACTCTTAAAGTTTATAAATGGAAATACCTTGTTTCTTTGCAAGAAGTTTAGGACACTGGGGTTTCCAATGACCTTTCTCATTGCAGTAGAAACACTTTCCTTTAAGTGTAGCATCACTAGAAGGAGCAGCCTTTTTCATGGCTTTTGTTCGCTTCTTGGTGTTCTTCCACTTCTTCTTCGATTTGGGTTTTGAAGCAAAGGCAACATTTGCTTCAGGTTTCATCGTCCCATTACCATTCCCAGGATTGTGAGGTTTACTCCCTTTCTTCTTGGGTCCTCCAATCAAATTTTCATAAGTTTGAAGGTCATTGATTAATTCATGAAAGTCAATTTCCTTCTTATTCATGACATAATTTGATGTATATGGTAGAAATGCTGGAGTCAAGCTATTCAAGATAAGACTAACTTGAGTAGCACTGTCCATTTCAGCACCGTGATCCTGGGCTTCTTGGAAATAACTAGACATGAGGAGAACATGGTCACGCACGTTTTGATGAGGTTCCATCCGTGCATTAATGTACTTCTTAGTCGCGTCAAAGCGTGACTGAAGTGATGCCTTACCGAATAGCTCATTTAACTTCGTCATAACTTCAGCAGCCTTCTCAGTTTTAGAAAACCGAGTTTTGAGGGTGTCAACCATGCTAGAAAGCATAAAGTATAGAGCTTTGTCATTTGCTTTCTGCCAACGCTCATACTTTTCTTTCACAGCTTTGGAAGCATTGTCCCCAGACACTTCAGGTGACGGCTCAGTTAAAACAAACAAGGCACCTTCTCCTATGAGAGCAATATTAATGTTCTCATTCCATTTATTAAAGTTAGATCCATTCAGCTTGTTTTCAGTCAACAGTGATAACATGGGATTCATTTTGATAATACAAGATACTACAAAATAATAGAAATCAACAAATAGAAATTAATAATGGTTTAACACACAAAATCAATTCAGAAATTATAAGCACATAGCAAGTAGGAATGATATGAGAAAATACTTAAAAATTCAATCCTAAATAATTTCCAAGGTTTTTCAACAAACTGATATCAATGTCCCGTTTAGGCGAGAGTCAAAGCTACCATCCATTGAATAGAGTTGTCAGCTCATCTAAAATGTTAAACATTCTAGCAACCTTTTATTCGATCAAGATTGGAATCCAGCGTTGTCCCGTTTAGGCGAGAGTCAAGGCTATTCTATCTTATGAGCTTCTACCATTGTTTCGCAATTTGCAAGTCAAATATGGTCGCCACCATTAGGGTGATCTATACCATATAAAACACTTACAAACCACTTATCATGCGAGATTAAACGGTGCGAAATTGCTAATGAATGTTCCTCCATTATGGAGGATTACTCACTAAAACAAACGCGGTGTAAAAACCACAATGGAGATCGAATATCTTAATAATAATAAAGCTCATTCTTTAAAATGTATTTTCTTTATTATTCTAATAAATAAATTCTCATTAAATTCAAAATTAAGAATTAAAATTCAAAATTAAGAATTAAAATTCAAAAATAAGAATTTAATATAATATTTATAAAAGTATACTTAGATGGTGATTGAAATAAAATTAATTATTTCCATCTTAGTAACAATCTTAAATATAAATATTAAGGAAATTAATTTAAGTTGAATTAAATTAAATAATTAGCAACTTAAAAATTTCCTTTGAGAATATATTTATTGGGTTCGAAAATTTAAAGTATATAAAAATACAATTTTCGAAAATAATAAAAATAGAAAAGAAATACTTCAAGCAAAAATATCACCTATCTAGATTTTCTTTTGACTAGTTAATTCAATTTCTCATAATATATATATTTTTAAATTCATTTATTTTAAATTAATCAATTAAATGAAAAAATCATTGACTTGAGTTGGTCCAAGAATTAATTAAAATAAATAATTAATTTACAACTCAATCTATTTTTCAAGATAAAAAAAAAATTCGAAAATATTGCATAATTAAAATGCAAATTTCGAAATTGATTAATAAAATAAAGAAAAATATATATTGAAAATTATTTAAATTTAAGTTGAAAAATTAAATTTCAACCTAAAAATAATTTTCTATTTAATTAAGTGTCATGAAAAATCAATAAATATTTAAGTATCATGATGAAAATCAACTTAGATATTTAGATTCTTCAAGTTAATTAAATGTATTAAATTCAAGAAATAATAATTAAGTGTAGAGAAGGCTTAATTATTAATTTCTATTTAATACTAGGAAAAATATACTTAATAAAATTGTACCAAAATTAATTATTTAAATAATTAATTTCACAAAGTATAATTTTCCTATTTAAATATTAGAAATAATAAGTAGTCTAGAAATTACTATCTAGAAAATATCTTATTTGACTAAGTATCTTTTCAAAAAATTTAAAAAATATCTAATTTAAGTTATATAGAAAAAATCTAAAACTTAAATAATTTCAAATTTAGATTTAATTAAATATAAAAAATTAAGTTGTAACCACTTAATTTGAAGATATCCTTTTAAAGTTAATATTTGAAAAGATATTAACCAAAAAATATCTAAAATATTCCATTTTAAGTTAATATTTGAAAAGATATTAACTTAAAAAATATCTTAAGAATCTTTAATAACTAATGCCTAGGATTCCTCAACTTGATTTAAAATTTAAATCAAATATTCAAATTTAAGTTAGATAAGAAAAATCAGTTGATACAACTAATTTATAACTTAAATAGGAATATTTAATTAAATAAGCTCCAGAAAGAATCTTAGTTAGTTATAATTCTATATTTAATTAAATACAAGAAAAATACAAATAGTTTGTCTAGAAATAATATCTAAACTAAAAGTGTTTTTCTTAAAATTAACTTTAAAATATTAAAATGAAAATAAATTTCATATATTTTCAAAGTTAATTATGTTGCTAATTCAATTTTATTAGGTCAAACTAATATAATTAACCTAGTACAGTTATTCAAATCAGGCAAATGGGCCTTCACAATTGGGGTAGTTCATGTGAGGGGGTGTTGGGTTCAGTATGTCGTACCCACTTCTATGGCTCCCAACTCTCACACAAGGCCCAAAAGAGAGGAATTTAACCTTGTTGACTGAGATTTTCGGCAACTACTAGAATATGATTATATTAAAGAGCTGTAAGAAAGTGAGATGAAGATTTTTACGTGGTTGGGGCGTTAATGAGCCTTAGTCCACGAGTCTTTGTTATTAATGGATGTATTTAATACAGATTCCACACTTGAGAGAATGTTTTTCTCATAAATACAGAGAATGTTCTTGGTGAGTATTTTCTCTTCTTGCTCTTATGCAACCCAAGATTCTCGACCCCATTAAATGAGCTTTGAGGGGGTATTTATAGTGTTTTGGTGGGGTAATCCCTAGAATTGTTCGTACACATGTATCTGTAAGTATCCATAAAGTTGGGTATTTCCAATGAATATACCATGGGTGATGCATGGTCAAATCCCTAGGTGCTGTAGGGTTTTTATGAGGGATGTCCTTTTCGCCTTGTGATTGACGTGACTCTTCGTAGAGTAGCCGTCGCTAGACTTAAATGATCATTACTGTAGCGCTGCTGTTTGGGGGTTGTGCCGTCAGACTTTATTGCGTGTTACAGTCCCAACACGCTTCCTCCCATGCGGCATTAAATGCGACTTGATTACTCAGGAGAGGCCTGACACATCCCGGAGAGGCTTCATGCTATGCGAGCTTCCGGGAGTACCTTGTATTCCGGGTGTCTCCTCCGGGACCTATGCCCATGGCGCTTCCTTGTGGCGTACAATGACTTATCAAATATTTTCAAGTTATTTGATCCACGTTTCCCATTTCGACTGGTCCACGTATTTTGGGCGAATTCAGGGGCAACATTTACCCCCCAAGCCTTGTTTACTTGGAAAAAATAAACCAAGGCTTGCTTAGGTGCCTCCGGTCGACTCCTCGTTTCCCTGGCTCAAGCCTGGAGCGCGTGGGGGCACATTTAATGATGACATTTAATGCAGCGATTTGCTTTTTGCAGGAATATCTCCGGCCGCCTCCTCGGTCTCCTGACACGAGCTTGGGGCGCGTGAAGGTGTGTCTAATGATGGCATTAAATGCAGCGATTCGCTTTTGCAGAGGTCGATTCGTTTCACGTCCTTTGATTGATGCGGCGCATTAATGGTGTCAGACGGATACTCAAACGTTTCCACCGCCTTTATGGCAGATTGATCTGATCCGTTGATTTTTGGAAATTCGAATCGTGCATCTCCCCCACCGTGCGATTGGTAGGTGATGACGCCTGTTCCTCATGCGTTTTTGCCTATAAAAGCCACCACCTTTCCTTCATTTCGGTTACTTTCCATTTCTTGCCATTTTTGCTCGAATTTCTCAGAGAGAAAATTCTTCAAAGTAGCACGAACTGACTTAGCACTTAGACGTTTCTTTCAGTTTTCCAGTGTTTGCCTTCGCCAGTTCTTCTCAACTTTTACTCAACCATATCCAGTACCCCCAGTTCAACGATCTACTGTAAGTTTCTTGCATCCTTAGATAATAACATGCTTTCATTTACTTCGTTCGTTTTCTGGGTTCGTACTTTGAGTTCTGAGTGTGTGAGTGTTTTTTTTTTCTTTTAAAAAACCACTTTCTGCGATTTCACTGCACCCGACACTTGTTCAGGGAATCTCTCTAGGGTTTCCCATGTGACACGTGTCTGGAGGGGGCCTCTTTCCAGCGGTTAGGGGACCCCCACTCCCTTTTTCTTGACTTAGGGTTTGGTATGGGACCTAACTGCTGGAATTTTCTTTTTCCCTCTTTGTTTTTCACAGAACACAAAATGTCTGCTTCTGGCTCGAAATCTTCGAAGAAGAGTGGGAAAAACATGGCCACGTTGGAGGAGGTTTCCCTGGGGCCTGTTGCCCAGGAAGGTTACAAATCCCGCGCGACCGGGTGGGAAGCGGCTGAGCTTCGATCCACCCTAACTTGTCCCCACCAGTTGGAAAATATTATAGAAGTTGCTGGGATCAAACCCTCCACCTCAGGGACCTATCACCGACCTCCTCGCGACTCGGAGATGCCTAATCATAACTATGACGGCTTCAGGGCTTGGAGTCAGACTCATTTGATGGCCGGTGCCATGCTCCCGCTCCAAGATTATTTTGTTAATTTCCTTGTATTTGTCGGCCTTGCGCCATACCAACTCATTCCTCAAGCTTACCGCCTGCTCTCAGGCTTATTTATTTTTTACACCGCCCGCGGCTGGGGATCTCCCAGCCCGGCGGAAATTTTATATTTTTACGAACTTGTATCCGTCCCCAAGAAAGGGGACAAACTTAAGTATGGTTTTTATGGGTTCCGGATCCACCCTGCTAACGAGGGGGTGGTTCCGTATAATAGGCAGACTCACATTAAGGAGTACCGCCACCGCTTTTTCTTCTCCTCCGGGTTCAGGGCCGTGGACCACCCGGAGCTTCTCACGGAGTGGGTGCGGATCCCACCTTACCAGCGGACGCCTCCTACTCAGGCTTTCCTCCGAAGGGCCCAAGCCTTTGCCTCCTATGATCGCGCCGATCTTGATGTCGGGGGCCTAGTCACCACGGAGAATTGTAGGAAGGCCAAACTCATCCTTTCTCACCAATCCGTAGAGGACTCCAACCTCTCACGGGTCATCTGCCCCAACGTGAGGGCGCCGGTTGCGGAGAAGGCCTTCTGGGATGAGCTCATTGCCACGGCAGAGAAGAAGTACCAAGATTATCCCTACCGGAAGGCCCATGAGAAAGCATACTCTCAGGCCCAGGCTGCCTCTGGGAGAGGACTTCGCGTGGGGAGTCCGGTGGTGCGAAGGAGCCAAGCCATTGCCGGGAAGTCCGAGGCTAAATTTTTTGACAGGATTCTTCAAGAAGAGATTGGGGATCGTCCTGCCAGGAGGCCCCTTCGTATTGAAGATTCTTCCGAGAAGCAAACTTCCCAGCCACAGCCTTCGGTCCCCGAACCAAACTCGGGGGCTCCCGGTGCTAGCACCTCCGGTGCCGGCGGTAAGTCTCCCTTGATAATTCGTTATGTTCCTTCCGTTGATGAATACACCAGTCGTAGGCCTGTAGGGTTCGACGAGCGTCTTCATAGATTTAGGATGTCGTCGACCCGGTGGGGGGATCGTTTGAAGGAGTTTTATTTTTCGAACTTAGGAGATTACCTAGGTCGGTCCCGGATGGGCTCCGGTCCTCCGGACCCTATTCCCTTAGGTCCCTCTGCTTACATAACGTCCAGCTGGTTCTGGCCCTCGGATAGTTATCTCGGAGATGACACTGCCAGCATTAAAGTTCAGGACTTTGCTAGGGCCGAATTAGGAAGTTCGGGTAGGAGTAGTTTATTTGTTGCATCTTGTATAAGCGGTTCCTCACGGACTTCTAACACTTGGTTATTTTGTGAAACAGGTATCTCCATGGATGCCATCCTGGAACAGCTTGCCGGGGTTCATACTCCCGTGGCTCCTCCGGCCTTTACCTCCTCTCCCCCGACACCTTCATTGAAGGTTTCTTCCAGCGCTCCCCCCGACACTATTGACTTAGTGGATGACGAGGAGGTGCTTCCGGGAGAAGGCCAAGGGAGGGGATGGGACTTCTCGGAGGAAGCCACTGAGGGTGCGGGAGAGCCTCGAGCCCTTCCGGAGGAAGCAGAGGAGGGCGAGGAGGAGCCTGAAGAGGCTCTGATTCGTAAGCGCAAGGGCAAGATGATTGCACAAGATGAGCCGAAGAGGCCTCGGAGAGCCGACACTCCTGCTCATGGTCTGGACGGTGGGGTCTCCCCGATGGAGGAAAATCCTGCTCCTCCCAACATCGTGCTTACCCAGATTCTGGGGGACGAGGTGAGGGAGGAGCTTCGCATAGCCAAACACAACTATGCTATGGATGAGTACTCTCGGGGGTATGCCGAAGTGGAAGCCCTTAGGAGGATTCTGCGAGCTGAGGTTGAGGCGAGCATCAACCACCCGGAATACCAGGATCCGTGGGACCTTAATCTGGACCCCTTATCGGACTGGTTCCGTCGCTTTCTAGGGCCTACCTTGGCTCCTTTTACCGCGGAGATGATCGGCGAGTTCGCTTCTCAGCTCACCCGTTGCGCGCCTAAGCGGTTTGCCACTTGCGCTTCCCTGAACTCCATCTTCCAGGTCCAGGACCTCAGCCATTCTCTCACGGTGGTAAGTACTTTGCAATTTTCGCGTTTCCTTTTATTGTTTATATTTTATTTTTTCCTTTGAGAAATTCCTCCTTATCCTTTCATTACGGTTCAGCTTGCTGCTGAGGCTGGCCGCCTCTCCAAGAACATCATAAACCATGGCTTCGTTTTGTCCGACTTTGGGGACATGAACGATGTCAGGAAGGTCCTCCAGGACCTCACAGCAGAGAGGCAGATCTACCAGGAGGCTGCCGAGCGCCAGGAGGCAGCGGCCAAGGCCAAGGAAGAGGAGGCCAAACGGAGGGAGGCTCAGGCGGAGGCCATGATCCGGGACGAGGCTCAGCGGAGGGACAGGATGGAGGCCCATCATCAGGAGGAACTAAGGGCTCAAACCGAGGCTGCTGAGAAGGCCAGGCGAGACCTCCGGGAGGCCAGGGAGGCTTTGGATGAAATGGTCGCCAAAGTGAGATCTTTAGAGGAAACTCACCAGGCGGACATAGAGTCCAAGGCCGCTCTAGCTGCGGAGCTGAAGGAGCTGAGGGACTTCAAAGAACAATCCATCAGGAAGGCCAAGAGGGCCGAGCTCCTCTCTCCCGTTTCCTGCGCCCGTTGTCCGAAGCGCTTCGACGATGGAGTCTACATGGCTTGGTCCAACAACGATCAAAATATCAAGCTTGCTTTTTATCCCAAACCCGAGGAGATGATTGCCAAATTTCGGGAAAAGAAGAAGAAGCTTGATGCCGCGCTTGAGGCACGGACTGGACCTCGTCTTCCTCCGCGGGCCGACTGAGCTGCCGTATTATTGACCCAGATTCTACCCATTTCTTTTATAACTCTTTTTTTTTTTGTACATATTTGCTGCTGCCTTAGAACAATATACATATAGGTAGCAGCTTTTATTCGAAGGGGAGACAATTATTAAGGCCTGTCCCTGGGCCGTTTATATGTATATGACCTGCCCTTTGGGCTAGGATATTTTTTATGCGATCTTTCTTTTGTCACACTTATGTTTCTTAACCTGTCCTTTGGATCAGGATTTTTATACTTATGCTTTTTATTTCTGTGCATATTTTCTGACCTGCCCTTTGGGTCAGGATATTTTACTTAGTTTGTTTTTCTGTTTGTCCGTGCGGCATACCCTAGTACCCCCCTGAGTGGCATAGAAACTTTGTTTTTAAGGCACTCAGTTTTATTTAATATAGAGGAGGTATACATTTGGACAGTACAAACCCTTTGAACAAAATCTAATTTTTAATTCGCTACTGGTAATTTTTTCTGAGGTGATCGGCATTCCAGGCTCTTGGGACGGTGGTTCCGTCCATTCTTTTTAGTTTGTAAGTGCCAGAACCGATCTCGTCCTCGATCTCATATGGTCCCTCCCAATTTGGTCCAAGTACCCCCACTCCGGGTTCTTGGGTGGCTGGAAAAACCCTTCTTAGGACCATATCCCTAATAGCGAATTTTCTGTTTTTAACCTTGGAGTTAAAATACTTGGTAACCTTCTTTTGATAAGCAGCCATCCGTATTTGAGACTCATCCCGGAGTTCTTCGACTTGATCCAAAGCTTCTTGGAGCAGTGCCTGATTAGTGGCAGGATCGTAAGTCGTCCTCTTGTGGGATGGGAATAATGTTTCCACCGGGACCATTGCTTCACAACCGTACGCCATTGAGAATGGCGAGTGGCCTGTTGTGGTTCTGGGGGTCGTCCGGTAGGCCCATAATACCCTTGGCAATTCTTCAGGCCAGTTATTTTTACAGGCCAGCAGCTTCTTTTTCAAAGTGACCTTTAGGATTTTATTGACTGCTTCCGCCTGGCCGTTTGTTTGAGGCCTGGCTACCGCGGAGAAGCCTTTCACTACTCCGTGTTGATTGCAGAAGTCAGTAAATTCCTCGCAATCGAATTGCTTTCCATTGTCTGAGACTATTTTGTGAGGCAAGCCGTATCGACACACTATGTTTTTGATAACAAAGTCCAATGCCTTCTTAGCAGTTATTGTCTTCATAGGCTCAGCCTCTGTCCATTTGGTGAAGTAGTCTACTGCTACTATTGCATACTTTACTCCTCCTTTTCCCGTAGGTAGAGACCCGATGAGATCTATTCCCCAGACCGTGAAGGGCCAGGGGCTGGTCATCAGGGTGATCTCGTTTGGAGGAGCTCTCGATATGTTTGCGTACCTTTGGCACGAGTCACACTTTTGGACATAGTCTATACAATCTTTTTTCATTGTTGGCCAGAAGTACCCTTGCCTCAATATTTTCTTTGAGAGGCTGGGTCCTCCCGTATGATCTCCACAGAACCCTTCATGGACCTCCAGCATGATTTGTCTAGCTTCAAGGTCCGATACACACCTTAAATAAGGCATGCTGAGTCCTCTCCGGTAGAGAATTTGGTCCATCATTACATAACGATGAGCCTGATACTGAATCTTTCGAGACAGTGCCCTCTCTTGGGGCAACTCACCTGTGGTTATGTATTTTATGATGGGGACCATCCAGCTGGGTTCTTGCCCAACCGTTAGTGTGGTCTCTTTTATTTTGATGCTTGGCTCTGCCAAGCGTTCCACTGGTACTACCCCCAGCTCTTCGGTTTCACTGTCCGAGGCTAACTTAGCCAGACAGTCCGCATGAGCATTCTTCTCTCGGGGGATTCTTTCTATTTTATAGTCCGTGAACTCGTGGAGCAGTTCTCGGACTATTGTTACGTACGCGGCCATCCGCTCGCCGCGAGTTTGGTATTCTCCGGATACCTGGTTTACGACCAGTTGAGAGTCACTGTAGACTTCCACTCTTTTGGCTCCTACAGCTTTGGCCAATTTCAGCCCTGCTATCAAGGCCTCATATTCGGCTTCATTGTTTGAAGCTGTGAAGTTGAATCAGAGTGCTTCCTGGAGCCGCAATCAAGTAGGTGATATCATAGCCACTCCGGCTCCCGAACCGTTCTCATTAGAAGCTCTGTCTACAAATACCCTCCAAGTGGGGATTGGCGGTACCGGCGTATTAGCTGTTGCCTCGGCTTCATTACATTCGGTGATGAAGTCTGCCAAGGCTTGGCCTTTTATGGAAATCCGGGGTACATAATGTAAGTCGAATTGACTCAGCTCCATTGCCCACTTGAGGAGTCTTCCGGATGCTTCAGGCTTCTGGAGAACTTGCCGGAGCGGATGATTGGTCAAGATTTTGATCGGATGGGCTTCGAAGTATGGCCTCAGCTTCCTTGATGCCATCAGGAGGCAGAATATTAATTTTTCAATGACCGGGTACCTTGTCTCGGCCCCTATCATGCGCTTACTGACATAGTACACGGGGTGCTGAGTTTTTTCTTCCTCCCGGACCAGGGCAGCGCTGACCGCGTGCTCGGAGACGGCCAAGTAAAGGAACAAGTCTTCTCCAAGGACGGGTTTCGATAGGATAGGAGGTTTGGCCATGTGGTCTTTTAACCTCTTGAATGCCTCCTCGCATTCATCCGACCATTCGAACTTTTGGCATTTCTTCAATACGTTGAAGAAGGGTATGCACTTGTCCGTGGATCGTGAGATAAAGCGGCTCAGTGCGGCTACCTTTCCGGTCAAGCTCTGCACGTCTTTGTGTTTCTTGGGGGATGGCATGTCCAGGAGAGCTTGGATTTTCTCCGGGTTTGCTTCGATCCCCCTTTGGCTGACTATGAAGCCCAGGAATTTTCCAGACTTGACCCCGAAGGTGCACTTTTTCGGGTTGAGCTTCATACCGTATCTCCGGACGACTTCGAAACATTCTTCTAAGTCGCTTGCATGGCTGTTGCACGCTTTGGATTTGACGAGCATGTCGTCCACATATACCTCCATGTTCCGTCCCAGGAGGCTTTTAAACATCCGGTTAACCATTCTTTGGTAAGTTGCTCCGACGTTTTTCAGTCCGAAAGGCATGACTAGGTAGCAGTATACCCCCTTATCGGTCCTGAAGCTAGTGCACTCCTGGTCTGCCGTGTGCATTTTTATTTGGTTGTACCCTGCATAGGCATCCATGAAGGACAACAGTTTAAATCCAGACGTGGCGTCTACCATTTGGTCGATCCTGGGTAGCGGGAAGCAGTCCTTTGGGCAAGCTTTGTTTAGATCTGTGAAATCTATACAAACTCGCCAAGTCCCGTTCCGCTTGGGCACCAGGACCGGATTGGCCAGCCATTCCGGATAGTACACGTCGCGGATCATGCCATTGGACAAAAGTTTGTCCACCTCTTTCTCCAAGGCCTCGGCTTTCACCGAGTCGAGCGGGCGTCTCTTTTGTTGTACAGGGGGCATGTCCGGGTTGACATTGAGTACATGGGTGATGACATGAGGGCTGATGCCGGTCATGTCTTCTTGGCGCCATGCAAAGATGTCTATGGCGCCCTTCAGCGTTTTTATTATTTTATCCTTTTCCTCCGGATCCAGGCTCTTCCCTATCCGGAGTACTTTGGTGGAGTCGTCGTCGCACACTGGTATTTCTTCGACGTCCTCCATTGGTTCCACGACCCTTTCGGACCCTATGCGAGGATCCAACTCATCCTCTTCAGCCTTCTCTATCTCAGGGGACCCCCGGACCATGAGTACTGGTAAGTGGGTGGCAACATTGTAACACTGCCTCGCTTCTCCTTGGTTTCCCCTCACAGTTCCGACTCCGGCTTCCTGGGTAGGGAATTTCAGGCACAGGTGTCGGATTGAAGTAATCGCACCAAAGTCCACTAGGGCCGGTCGGCCTAGGATCGCGTTGTAGGCTGTTGGACAGTCTACCACCACGAAGGTGCAATACTTAAATGTGCTCTGGGGGGTATCTGGGCATAGGGTAACCGGGAGCCTTACTTTTCCCATCGGGATTAGCGTCGTCCCGTTAAACCCCGTGAGCTGTGACCCACTAGGCGAGAGATCCCGGTCGGTCAACCCTATCGCAGTGAAGGCTTCTTTGAAGAGCAAGTTCACGGAACTCCCATTGTCAATCAGGACCCTAGCTACCACTTTATTTGCGATGGGGGTCTCTATGACCAGCGGGTCGTGGTGAGGAAAACGCACCGTCTTGGCGTCTTCTTCCGTGAACGTTCTGGGTTGGTCCATTAGCCGAGGCCTTTGAGCTGGGAGTTGAGTAACCTCCCACACCTCACTGTGTTTCGCGGCCTTGGCATATCGTTTTTGCTCCTTGCGAGTGTTTCCTCCGATATGGGGACCTCCGGAGATCATGGCTACCCGTCCATTAGGCCGGGGCGGTAGCCCGGGGATATGCTGGGTGTCACTTGCGGGAGCAGCTGGAGGCAATACTCCTGCTGTACCCCCTGGCGTTCCCGGAGGCATACCCCCGGCCACCTGCCCTGGATTAAGGTGGGGCAACCTATTTTTGATCCACTCATAGAGGTGGCCCAAGCGGATCAGATTTTCAATCTCGTCTTTGAGATTCTTACACTCATTGGTGCTATGACCAATGTCGTTGTGGTACTCGCATCTTTTACTCGGATCTCTCCGGGAGCTATCTTTGTACAATGGCTGTGGTCTCCGGTAGTGCGTATTTTGCCTAGTGGCAAAATATACACGTTCCTGGGAGTCCGTGAGCTTTATGTACTGAGTATATTGGGGTGTGTACCCCTTCTTTTGGCGCTTCTCTCCCGTTCGGGTGCTGCCCTTGGAGGACCTTTTGCTCCTCGACCCCTGGGTAGGGCCTGTCAAGCTAACAGTCGGGGCCGCCTGTGAAGGAGCTCGTCCATTCACCCCGGACGGGTTGCCGTAATGGGAAGATGCTGGTGCCAAAGCTTGGCCTTGGCTGTACCCGGGAGTAGCAGAGAATTGTATGCCACTCACTTGTGGAGTCGCGGTTGGGACAGTGCCCAAGGGCGACACTCCGGGCATGTACCCTGCTATCCCGGTGGGATAGTAACCTCCATAAGCCACGATCTGGGCTTCTTCGAGGTTAATATATTTTTGGACCCTCTTCTGGAAGTCCTGGAGGCTAGCAGCACCTTCTTGCTGCAACTCATTCCAGAAGGGAGTTCCAGTACGGATTCCTGCTTGGAGAAGTGCAAGCTGTTGTCCGTCATCAACCTTCTTGGTCTTCGAGGCCTCTTCCCGGAACCTCTTGATGTAATTCTTCAAGGTCTCGGTAGGCAGTTGCTTGATGTTGGTCAAGGCGCTAACCACCAAGTTAACCTTTCTGGCGGCGACAAACTGTCTCCGGAAGTTGGTTTGGAGTTTGTTCCAACAACCCACGGATCCTGGTTCCAGCTTTTTGAACCATTCCTCCGCTGATCCGCTCAGAGTGAGGGGGAAGCACAGGCATTTGGCGTCATTGCTGACCCGCATGACTGTCATGACACGGTTGAACCGTGACAGGTGGTCACTGGGGTCGGAGTTCCCGGTATATGCCGCCATTTCGGGCATCTTAAAAGTTTTAGGGAGCTCCGCCTCCAGGATATGCTTGGCACATGGCTCCCGATCCTCGCTGTCCGAGTCGGAGTCGTCTCCCTTCTGCCTCCGGGAGACTCGAGCAATGTCTTTTCGAAGTATGGCGAGTTCCGCCATAATTCCTTCGTTTAACGTACCCGAGGAAACCACGGGCCTGTATCTTTTCTGGTCAAGGTGATCCCGGAGGTCACCTTGGTTCCCATTGATTTGATTTCTCAGATCAATGGGAGGACATCTCTGTCCTCTTCTTCCTCTACCCCCTGGTTCCTGGTGCACGGAAACGCTTTTCCGGTCCCCTCGATCCTGAGGGCCAAGACTCCCTCTTTGGGGCTTGCCCCTCTGCGGACCTTTCCCTTTAGGGAAATCTGAGCGGACCTTTCGCGGATCCTGTACCTTTTTCTTTCACCCAGGGGTAGAAGTAGGGTTTTTTGTTTGATTTTCCTCAGCAAGGTGCCTTATAGGGCTAGGTTCCCTAGGCTTTTGCTGCTGGGAATTAGGCGAGGACGTCGCTGGCTCTCCGTCGAGCCCAACGGCCACTGCCTTGGGGTGCACGTGAATGCCAGCTGCCTCCATGGCTTTCTGCATGGCTAGCATCACTTCCTGCATTTTTTGACTTTGCGCTTTCTGAGCTTCGATCTCAGCTTCATGATCGATAGCTTTTTGTCTAAGGAGCACCAACTCCGAGTAACTTCCTCCGTCGTAGGCATACTCGTCGAGGTTTTCCTCGTAGTTCTCGTCGGGAACTATTTCTTCTTCTTCTTCCTCGGACTCCTCTGCTGCTCTTGAGGCTACATCTTCCTCATTTGGATCTTGAGCATCTTCCAGAGGGGGAGGATGACGTGTACTTCTTGTCTCCACCATTGTTGTGAAGTCAAATGCTTGTTATGCAGCAGCTTTCCTCAGCTCTCAATGAAAGTACCAAAATGTTGACCGAGATTTTCGACAACTACTAGAATATGATTATATTAAAGAGCTGTAAGAAAGTGAGATGAAGATTTTTACGTGGTTGGGGCGTTAATGAGCCTTAGTCCACGAGTCTTTGTTATTAATGGATGTATTTAATACAGATTCCACACTTGAGAGAATGTTTTTCTCATAAATACAGAGAATGTTCTTGGTGAGTATTTTCTCTTCTTGCTCTTATGCAACCCAAGATTCTCGACCCCATTAAATGAGCTTTGAGGGGGTATTTATAGTGTTTTGGTGGAGTAATCCCTAGAATTGTTCTTACACATGTATCTGTAAGTATCCATAAAGTTGGGTATTTCCAATGAATATACCATGGGTGATGCATGGTCAAATCCCTAGGTGTTGTAGGGTTTTTATGAGGGATGTCCTTTTCGCCTTGTGATTGACGTGACTCTTCGCAGAGTAGCCGTCGCTAGACTTAAATGATCATTACTGTAGCGCTGCTGTTTGGGGGTTGTACCGTCAGACTTTATTGCGTGTTACAGTCCCAACACGCTTCCTCCCATGCGGCATTAAATGCGACTTGATTACTCAGGAGAGGCCTGACACATCCCGGAGAGGCTTCATGCTATGCGAGCTTCCGGGAGTACCTTGTATTCCGGGTGTCTCCTCCGGGACCTATGCCCATGGCGCTTCCTTGTGGCGTACAAAGACTTATCAAATATTTACAAGTTATCTGATCCACGTGTCCCATTTCGACTGGTCCACGTATTTTGGGCGAATTCAGGGGCAACAAACCTTAAAATAAATAACTGTTATTAATTGAATAGGTCCAATAACTAAATGGACCTAAATAAAATCTATCATGGTGTGACATTTTATTTAGCAACAACCTATATGTATCTATATTAAAACAAAATAAACATATAGGCTCACACAGGCACACTTTGGATGGATCCTATCATGTTGCTAGGTCATACACAGATGAAAGAAGATTGTAAAATTTACCTGTTACAAATTATTAACTTGACCAAGGGAGCCATCAGATCATTAGATCTGGCAAAAAGTAACCATGGCTATTTGCAATCAAGTAATAATAGGTTTTGAAAACTTACACATAAGCTAAAACTACATACTCCTGCAACAAGGTTAGCTGGATAGTTGGAAGTAGGATTTATTTAATTTTAAATAAATAAATTTCGAAATTGATAATTAAATGAATAAAATATTTAATTAAAAAAATTTAATTTTCGAAAATAAAATATTTATTTTCGAAATAAAAAAAAATAATTTAAATTTCGAAATTATTTTTAAAAAAAAAATATTTAAAATTAAACCTACTATTTTGAAAAATTAGGTTTCAACCAACCTAAATATCATTTCAAAAAATTTGCTAACTACTTTTAAAAATTAAATGTTATTTTAAAAATAAAAATTAGAAAAGATAAATGAAATATCTTTTCAGATTTTAAATTTAATTTAAATAAATAAAATAACAAAATTTAAAAGTTAGCAAAATATCTTACATCTATTTAAAATTACATGATTATAATTATCTTATTTTAAATTTAAATAAGGTCAAAATATCTTAAAAAGATTTAATTTAAAAATATATATATATAAAATCTGACCTTAAATTTAAAAATAAGATAAGATATAATCAAATTTCAAAATAAGATAGATTTTTTTAAGCAAGAAGATAGATACTAATTCTATTCAAATTCAAATTACACTAATATATTGAATTAAATTTAAAAAATATTAAATTAATTCAAAATGATAATTAGAATTGAATTAGGAATAGAAATAGTATACATACAAAACTATACAAAAAATCGGAAGTTAATTCCATGAAAAAGCATGAAAAATCGAAGAAAAACGAAAAAATTGTGAGCTGTACGGACAGTTTTCGCGATCGCATGAAAATTTCAGCACAGCCCCGATTTTTTCAAATCTTCAAAAATTCATAACTAATTCAAATAAAATCGAAATTGAGTTCTGTAAAAGGCTAACTTGCTTAATTTTTTCCATAATATCCAATAAAAATAATTCCAGAAACAAAATCGCAATTATTTTTCACGAAAATTTACAAACATCAATCAATCATCAAATAACACTCAATACAACATGATACAATCCAAAAACAAACAAACAATCGTTTTAAAGTCCAAATTTCATGTAAGTAAATCAATTACCATGGCTCTGAGGCCAGTTGTTGGAAATTATTTTACTAGGATCTTAGATCTACTCACAAGTATGTTGTTTAAACACCCTAAATATGAACTTTCTAAAATGATAAATTAAACACATATAAAGTTAAGAAAACCTTACATTGATGCAGCGGAATTAATGTCTCCTTCCACTCAGATCTCTAACCCTTGAATCCTTTCTGTAGCAGAGTATAATCAAGATCTGAGCCCGAATGTCCTTCTTCTTCAAGTTTGATCCTTCACAGTCTTCCAATCTATGATTGAGTTACTGCTTGCTCTGTGTGGGCACTTACTCTTTCACTACGGTCGAAAAAGATGAAGGAGAAAAGAGGAGAGAGGGTTTCGGCCTGGTATAGAAAGTGGGGAAGGCTCAGTTTTTCTGAAGAGAGAAATTTCTATCAGAAAGGCTTGTGAAAACTTTTGATTTGACTGAGCCATCACTTTCTATTTATAGGCAACTACTAGGTCTAGGTTTAGAAATATTTGGCATTAAAATAATGAAAATATTAATTTGAAAAAACACATTAAGTGGCCGGCCATGGTGTTGTATTGGGCCTCACTTGATTTTGCAGTTTTATCAAATTTTATCTCTATTTTCTGAAGAACACCAATTTTGTAATTCTAACCTTAATGCCAAAACTAATTATTTAATAACTAAAATAGATTATTAAATAATATTGTCATTTAATTTAATTATTAATTAGACATATAAAGTCCATTAATAAATAAATAAACCTAGAATCTCTTTTCTTTACAATTTCACCCCTGCTTAGTGAAAATTCATAAAATTAGACATAGTCTAACTTTAGAATTATAATTGATCAATCACAAATCAATTAATGAGTCTTACAAGCAGAATGTTCTCAACTAGAATGGGGACCATGGATCTATATGCTGAGCTTCCAATAAGTCAACCAAATTTACCAAGTAAATTCCTACTTATTAATTTTTCGTTGAATCCACTCTTAGAACTTAGAATTGCACTCTCAGACTTATATAGAGCATATTGTATGTTCCACGATATCAATATACTATCTCATTTAACCATTGTTATAATCTTATTGTGATTTAAAGATCCTCTATATAGATGATCTACATCGAGATGGGATTTCTTTACCGTTCTCACCCCTCAATGTATTTTGCCCCTTAAAACACTTAGCTACCTGTAAATGGTGTTTAGTGATCTAATAATTAGTCAGTTAAACAAGAGCTCATCCATTTACTTCTATTTGCTAAGCTCGAAGGGAATCATCACTTGACTTCTATACACCAGTAGAAGCTATAGATTCCATATTTATGTTCAGCACTCCCACTCAATCATACTATCATGTTCCCAAAATATACGTATCACCCTGACCCAAAAGTAGGCTTAACTAATAAATCAAAGAACATGAATAGCACTCCTGAGTTGAGCCCAAGCATATCAGGATTTAGATTCTTTTAATCTTAAGATCAACTACTGATATTGACTTGGAAAGATATGTATAACGGTAAGTTTGTAATATCTTAACTTAGTTGCAATATCCGTCCAGTCCAATGTATACTCTATACATTCAAAACTAGTATACTTTACTAATGTCCTGGAAAGAACATAACACTTACTCCAAGTGTAAGTACACATCATCGCTGATTATCACATTAGTGTAAATCAAATAACACTGATGAAACAGGGACCAAGTCTTTTGATTCATATGATCACAATCACATTCCACTGTGTTGACGATACTGTAATTGTGAATAAACATATGATCTGGATTTAACTGATTTTGTGTGTATGAATGTAATAAACATATTAAACCATTAGCATGTAAAATTCATGCAAACATCAATCACTTCAAATTTCTTATATTGATAACTAATCAGATTGTAAAGAGTTTTATTTAGGGCATAAAACCCAACACATGTACATAATGTATGAATTCATCTGAAACCCTTTTCACATACTTGATCCTGTTTATTGTGCTGTCAACACATTGGAAAGTAAACATGACTATGTGAATAAAGATTCCTAGATTTATCAGACATAGGGTTTTATTGATATGATAATCTACAACAGAGTTTACTTGCATTTGGAGAAATGCTATGTTCTTTCCAGAGCATTGGTTAAAGTAAAGCTCAGGTTGGATGCATGGAGTATGCATCGGAAGGGACCGATATTGAACTTTGACTTAGATTTATTAAACTTACCGTAATATCTATTCAAGTTAATATCGCCTAGTTGATCCTAGATCAAATGATCTTAATCCTGTTATGATTAGGCTCAATCTCAAAAGGTTATTCGTGTTCTTTGATTTGTTAGTTAAGCCTACTTTTAGGTCAGGGTGATACGTACATTTTGGGAACACGGTAGTGCAATTGAGTGGGAGCAATATCATAAATATGGAATCTATAGCTTCTATCTGGCGAATAGTAAGTAAAGGATGATCTCCTTCGAGCTTGACCAAACGAAAATAAATGGTGGAGATCTCATTTCACATAAGCTGAAATATCATTTATACGGGGTTAAGTGTTTTAAGGATTAAATACATTGTAGGGTGTAACGGTAATCTAATCCCTTTACAGTGTAGATCATTCATATAGAGGATCATTGTGTTGGGTTTTATGCCCTAAATAAAACTCATTTCAATATAATCAGATTTACTTATTAATATAGATCAGAAATAACATTTAATGTTGCATGGTTCACCTGATTTATTTCATGATTATATGTACATAATGTATAAATTCATCTGAAACCCTTTTCACATACTTGGTCGTGTTTATTGTGTCGTCAACACATTGGAAAGTAAACATGACTATGTGAATAAAGTTTCCTAGATTTATCAGACACAAGGTTTCACTGATATGATAATCTACAACGGAGTTTACTTGCATTTGGAGAAGTGCTATGTTCTTTCCAGAGCATTGTTTAAAGTAAAGCCCATGTTGGATGCATGGAGTATGCATCGGAAGGGACCGATATTGAACTTTGACTTAGATTTATTAAACTTACCGTAATATCTATTCAAGTCAATATCGCCTAGTTGATCCTAGATCAAATGTTCTTAATCCTGTTATGATTAGGCTCAATCTTGAAAGGCTATTCGTGTTCTTTGATTTGTTAGTTAAGCCTACTTTTAGGTCAGGGTGATACGTACATTTTGGGAACACGGTAGTGCAATTGAGTAGGAGCGCTAGCATAAACATGGAATCTATAGCTTCTATCTGGCGAAAAGTAAGCAAAGGATGATCTCCTTCGAGCTTGACCAAACGAACATAAATGGTGGAGTACTCATTTCACATAAGCTGAAATATCATTTATACGGGGTCAAGTGTTTTAAGGATAAAATACATAGTAGGGTGTTACAGTAATCTAATCCCTTTACAGTGTAGATCATTCATATAGAGGTTCATAGATCATATTAGGATTATAACAATGGATAACTAATGATGCGTCTATATGGTGGACCATATAGAACATTCTATATACTGAGAGTGCAATTCTAAGTACTATGCGTGGATTCAACGAAGAATTAATAAGTTAGTGAATTTTAGTGCTAAATTCTTGATCTACTTATTGGAAGCTCAGTTATATAGACCCATGGTCCCCGCACTAGTTGAGATAATATTGCTTGTAAGACTCATATAATTGGTTTTGATTAATCAATTATAATTCTCAAATTAGACTATGTCTATTTGTGAATTTTTGACTAAGTAAGGGCGAAATTGTAAAGAAAGAGTTTATAGGGGCATATTTGTTAATTATGATACTTTGTATGGTTCAATTAATAAATATGATAAATGACAATATTATTTAATAACTATTTATAGTTATTAAATAGTTAGAATTGGCATTTAAATGGTTGAATTTGAAAATTGGCGTTTTTGAGAAAATCAGATGCAGAAAAGATTAAACTGCAAAATTGCAAAAAGTAAGGCCCAAATCCACATGTATATGGCCGGCCACTTTTGTAGGGTATTTAAATTGATATTTTCATTATTTTAATGCCAAATAATTCAAACCTAACCCTAGTGGAATGCTATAAATAGATAGTGAAGGCTTCAGAAAATTTACCCTTAAATTTTCTATTTTTTCTTCAGAGAAAGACCTGAGCCTTCTCTCTCCCTATCTGGCTGACCACTCCCTCTATCTTTCTTCCCTCTTGAATTTCGAAATCCTTAGTGTGAGAGTAGTGCCCACACACAGCAAGTGATACCTCAACCATAGTGAGGAAGATCGTGAAGAAAGACTTTCAGCAAGAAGGAGTTTCAGCATCAAAGATTCAGAGAAAGAGATCCAGGTTCAGATATTGATAATGCTCTGCTACAGAAAGGAATCAAGGGCTAGATATCTGAATGGAAGGAGTCATTTAATTCCGCTGCACCCAATGTAAGGTTTCCTAAACTTTATATGTGTTTATTTCATCGTTTTAGAAAGTTCATATTTAGGGTGTCAATCAACATACTTGTGAGTAGATCTAAGATCCTGGTAAAATAATTTCCAACAACTGGCCTCAGAGCCATGGTAATTTATTTACTTGCACGAAATTTGGACTTTAAAACGATTGTTTGTTTGTTTTGGATGGTATCATGTTGTATTGATTGTTATTTGATGATTGATTGGTGTTTATGAATTTTCGTAAAAAATAATTGAATATCTGTTTCTGGAATTATTTTTATTGGATAGTATGGAAAAAATTAAGCAAGTTACTTATTTACAGAACTCAATTTCGATTTAATTTGAATTAGTTATGATTTTTTGAAGTTTCGAAAAAATCGGGATTGAGCTGAATCCCACCTGCACGCGCGGAGAGGCAGCTAGCAGGCCCCTGCGCCTAGGTTTCACGCCCAAGCCAGCCCTTGCGCGCCCATGGACAGTATGCCAAGCATACTGTCCGTACAGCTCATAATTTTTTTCGTTTTTCTTCGTTTTTTCATGCTTTTTCATGGAATTAACTTCCTATTTTTTGTGTAGTTCTGTATTTATACATTTACTATTCCTAATTCAATTCTAATTATCATAATTAATTTATTTAATATTTTTTAAATTTAATTCATGATATTAGTGTAATTTGAATTTGAAAATAGTAAATATCTATCTTTTTTGCTTAATTATCTATCTTATTTTTAAATTTGATTATATCTTATCTTATTTTTAAATTTAAGGTCATATTTTAAATAGATGTAAGATATTTTGCTAACTTTCAAATTTTGTTATTTTATTTATTTAAATTACATTTAAAATCTGAAAAAAAAAATTCATTTATCTTTTTTAATTTTTTATTTAATTTTTATTTATAAAATAACATTTAATTTTTAAAAGTAGTTAGCAAATTTTGAAATGATATTTAGGTTGGTTGAAACCTAATTTTTAAAAATTGTAGGTTTAATTTTAAATTTAAATTTTTTTATTTAATTAATTAATTATTTATTTCGAAATTAATTATTTAATTTAAAATTAAATAAATCCTATATCCAACTATCCAGCTAACCTTGTTGCAGGAGTATGTGTTTTAGCTTGTGTGTAAGTTTTCGAAACCTATTATTGCTTGATTGCAAATAGCCATGGTTAACTTGTTGATAGATCCAATGATCTGATTTTAACTCATGGCTCTCTTGGTCAAGTTAATAATTTGTAACAGGTATATTTACAATCTTCTTTATAGATGCATATAGATCCAAAGTGTGCCTGTGTGAGCCTATGTGATTAATTTCATTATAGATGCATATAGGTTAATGTTGCTAAATAAAATATCATAGTTCTTGATAGATTTTATTTAGGCCCATTTAGTTTTTTGGGCTTATTCAATTAATAACAGTTGTTCATTTTAAGGTTAAATTCCTCTCTTTTGGGCCTTGTGTGAGAGTTGGGAGCCATAGTAGTGGGTACGACATACTGAACCCAAAGACTCCCCTCACATGAACCACCCTAATTGTGAAGGCCCATTTGCCTGATTTGAATAACTGTACTAGGTTAATTAAACTAGTTTAACCTAATAAAATTGATTAGCAACATAATTAATTTCATTTATTTTGAAATTAATTTAAGAAAATTATAGTTTAAAGAATTTTTTTTTCTATGCTAAACTATATGTATTTTCTTGTATTTAATTAAATATAGAATTATAACCATCTAGATTCTTTCTGAAGCTTAATTTAAATTTTTCATTAAATATTCTTATTTAAGTTGATATTTAGTTATCTACAACTAACCAACTTAAATCTGAATATCTTTTGGATTTAAAATTTCAAAATTAAGTTAAGAAATTTTAGGCATTGGTTATTAAGATTCTTCAGATATTTTTTAAGTTAATATCTTTTCGAATATTAACTTAAAATGGAATATTTTTAAATTAAGTGGTTGCAACTTAATTTTTGATATTTAATTAAATTTAAATTTGAAAATATTTTAGTTCTAGATTTTTTCTAATACAACTTGAATTAGATATTTTTTCAAATATTGTAGAAAAGATACTTAGTCAAATAAGATATTTTCTAGATAGTTATTTCTAGACTACTTATTATTTCTAATATTAAATAGGAAAATATTATACATTGTGAAATTAATTATTTAAATAATTAATTTTGGTACAATTTATTTTAAGTATATTTTTTCCTAGTATTAAACTAGAGATTAATAATTAAGCCTTCTCTACACTTAATTATTTATTTCTTGAATTTAATACATTTAATTAATTTGAAAATTAAATATCTAAGTCAATTTTCATCATGATACTTAAATATTTCTTTGTCATGACACTTAATTAAATAGAAAATTATTTTTAGTTGAAATTTATTTTTTCAACTAAATTTAAATAATTTTCAAAATATATTTTTTCTTTATTTTATTAATCAAATTTCGAAATTGCATTTCTTAAATGCTGAAATTTCGAATTTTATTTGAAAAATTGATTAAAGTCTTAAATTATTTATTTTAATTTTGGACCAACTTAAATAATTGATTTTTTCATTTAATGATTAATTAAAATAAATGAAGTAAAATATATTTTTCTTTATTTTATTAATCAATTTTCGAAATTGCATTTCATAATTCAAGATAATTTTGAATCTATCTTGAAAAATAGATTAAGTTGTAAATTAATTATTTATTTTAATTAATTCTTGGATCAACTTAAATCAATGATTTTTTCATTTATTGATTAATTTAAAACAAATTGAATTAAAGTATATTATTAGAAATTGAATTAATTAGTCAAAGAAAAATCTAGATAGATGATATTTTTGCTTGAAGTATTTTCTAGTGTATTTAATTAAATAGAAAATTAATATTTAAGTTGATTTCATCATCATACTTAAATATTTGAAATTTTTCTTATATATTTAATTAAATAGGAAAATTATATTTTTTGTTGTAAATGAATTTTATTAATTAATTTTGGGCCAACATTAAATTAGAATAATTTTTCCAGGATTAATTTTTTATTTTAACATGCATTTTCGAAAATTGTGTCCTTGAATACTTTAATTTTTTGAAATGCAATATATATTTATAGAAAATTAAATTTGAGTTGTAAATTAATTTAAATTAATTTTGTAACAGCTTAAATTGAATATTTTTCTAAATATTTATTGGAAATTATTACTAAGATGGAAATAATTCATATTATTTTCATATTCATCTAAGTAAATTTTATAAATATTAAATTAAAATTTATATTTAGAATTTTTCATTCTAAATTGAAAATTTTAATTAAATAAATATATATTTAAAATAAATAGATTAAATAAAGAGAATCAAAGAAAATACAACTCTCTTTAAATAATGAGCTTTATTATTAAGATATTCGATCTCCATTGTTGGTTTTACATCGCGTTTGTTTTAGTGAGTAATCCTCACAAATGGAGGAAAGTTCATTAGCAATTTCGCACCGTTTAATCTCGAAAGATAAGTAGTTTGTAAGTGTTTTATATGGTATGGATCACCCTAATGGTGGCGACCATATTTGACTTGCAAATTGCGAAACAATGGTGGAAGCTCATAAGATAGAATTGCCTTGACTCTTGCCTAAACGGGACAACGCTGAATTCCAATCTTGATCGAATAAAAGGTTGCTAGAATGTTTAACATTTTAGATGAGCTGACAACTCTATTCAATGGATGGTAGCTTTGACTCTCGCCTAAACGGGACACTGATATCAGTTTGTTGAAAACCTTGGAAATTATTTAGGATTGTAAGTTTTAGTATTTTCCCTTGTCATTTCTACTTGCTATATGTTTAATAATTTCTAAATTGTGTATGACTTTATATTGAACCATGTTATTTTCTCTTATTAAGTTGTAGTTTAATTTCGAATCTTCATTGTTGGTCTAACTTGGTTTGTTTATCTAATGAGATAAATCCCTAGTGGATTTTCACCATTAGACATTCATAATAGTGTTAGATCTCAAAAGATAAATATTGTATATGCGACATCTAGCTGTTCATCAATCGATGACACCTTAGACTAGTATTTTTACGATATGAAACAAGAAGATTATATAAATAAGATTACTTTGACATTCGCTAATCGAAGCATCGTTGGATTCTTATTTATAAATGAAATTATCCTAATTCCTCTTAGCTTATTCATTTCGAACTAGCTTCAAAACATATCATTGGATGAATGGTCTATAAATCATTTCATGTCATTCTATATTTTCTCTTAAGAAATTAAATGACGCATATGATTATAATCCCGAAATTCTATTCCCAATTGATATAAAACCTCAATCTTAGAAATCTCCTACTTGTATGGGCAAATCTGACTTAGAGTTTAAATTAGTAGTGGTGTTCCAAGATAGAATTACTCATTATATTTGGTTGAATTTAAGTCTTTGACTTTAATTTTAGAATCCACATAGAAATTTTCTTATATTTCTAATTCCAGGATGCAATACAGTTACACCTTCACAAGGGTTTAATATCCATATTCTATTAATGGATTCAAACTGTATGGAATATGAGTTAGGTATTCTGTGACCAGGATCGACTTGCACTATTCTAAGAACTCTTTGATGTAACTATACCTAAATCATCAAAAGACTCAACCACATTTTTCATTAATCTATGGCATTTGTATCTTGTTCATAGTGGATTTGACAAGATCAATCTCTGCAAAGAGTTAATATGCCTATATCCACTGAAAGTAGTTCATCTCATTCGCAGATGGATGTACATTCAGGGTTGGATATGAGTTTTTCGTTGTATTCTTAAAACGTAACTGTAGATTATACCTTATGCAAAGAAATTTGAAATCTTAAGAAAAGCTAGAACTGTTAACCATGGTTTGTTAGCTGTTCTAAGTGATTAGGGGTGGACCATCCCATTGTCAATAGATAAGAAAGTGTTTGTTCAAACAAATACTACTTTTCTAAGAAAATGACTAAGTCTGGAAATCAAGTAGCAAATAAAGGAGATATTTAATTCTTGATTCCAAAAGTGTTCTATCATCTTACATATGATGATCCCACTGCCTCGGTTGTCTTGTCACAACCAAAGAGGTTAATACCATTTAGTTTTCTTCGACATAATTCACGGTACCTTGTCGTAGTGGGAGAGTTTCTAGGAACTCACCTTCTTATGACTTGGGAGACACTAATGATTAAAATCCATTGTGAGTTTAAACAATTAATGGATTGTCAAGAGAAGAAACTAAGAAGAAAAGCCAATAGAACTATGGTTTAATCCATTCACATGGAATAACCTAAAGTTTTCTATTACAAGGACATAAAAGGAAATTTTAGTTAATAAGTCTATTCTATGACTTAACAAAACTTCCTGTTCCTAGTATTATAGGTTTGAGTTTATCTAAACCTATGGCTTGTGGTATACCTGGTAATTACTTACTCTAATGCAAGCAACTTACCTTAGTAAGATGCTGAAGCATTTTCTTTCTAATGACAATCTATAGAAGCTTCACAACTTCTTAGGCATAGATTTTATTTATCTAAAGAAAAGTCTCAACTATTCCAGAAAAGATAAAGCCATGAAAGAATTTCTTAAATCAACAGTGAGATGTCTTAGATATGCTTTTGTATGCCTTAGACCAGACACCTGCTGTTGAGTGGGAGTAATGAGTAGGTATCAGATTAATCCAGGAGAAGAACATTGGAAGACAATCAAGTAAATCTTAAGATTAAGAAGAGGAACTATATGTTACTCTATAAGGGTGTGTTTAAAACTCTTAGACTACACCATATCAGATTTCGAAATTTGCCTTTGTGCTAGTAAATCTTTCTGATAAGATGGTGGTTACTCTGGGGGTGGAATAGTGATTTTGGAGAAGTGTAAAAACCTATCTGAAGTCTTTAGGTCTACCAGAGAGGGACTGAATGTTAAAGTTGCAGGAAAGGTACTTATTCAGTCTAAGGAAAGTTCTATACATTTTTGGCATCATTCCAAATTGCCTTAACTACTAGTGTTAATTTCTTGATTAACCAAAAGTAGTTGCCAAAGGTATAGAATCCAGTATCCCAAGAGAGTAGACATATAGAGAGGAATTTGACATTATCAATGATTTTGTGATTAAGGAAGAGTAATGGTGGAGAAAAGGTTGTGTTTAATTTAACCTTTCAGATCCTATTACGAGGAGTATACTACTACTACACTTGATTTGCATATCAATGTGTTGCGATTATTTGCAATGCACATTTTATTTTATATTAGTGCAAGTGGGAGTTTGTTGGGTTTTATGCCCTAAATAAAACTCATTTCAATATAATCAGATTTACTTATTAATATAGATCAGAAATAACATTTAATGTTGCATGGTTCACATGATTTATTTCATGATTATATGTACATAATGTATAAGTTCATCTGAAACCCTTTTCACATACTTGATCCTGTTTATTGTGTCGTCAACACATTGGAAAGTAAACATGACTATGTGAATAAAGTTTCCTAGATTTATCACACACAGGGTTTTACTGATATGATAATCTACAACAGAGTTTACTTGCATTTGGAGAAGTGCTATGTTCTTTCCAGAGCATTGGCTAAAAAAAAGCTCAGGTTGGATGCATGGATTATGCATCAGAAGGAACCGATATTGAGCTTTGACTTAGATTTATTTAACTTACCGTAATATCTATTCAAGTCAATATCGCCTAGTTGATCCTAGATCAAATGTTCTTAATCCAGTTATGATTAGGCTCAATCTTGAAAGGCTATTCGTGTTCTTTGATTTGTTAGTTAAGCTTACTTTTAGGTCAGGGTGATACGTACATTTTGGGAACAGGGTAGTGCAATTGAGTGGGAGCGCTAACATAAACATGGAATCTATAGCTTCTATCTAGAGAATAGTAAGCAAAGAATGATCTCCTTCGAGCTTTACCAAACGAACATAAATGGTGGAGTACTCATTTCACATAAGCTGAAATATCATTTATACGGGGTCAAGTGTTTTAAGGATAAAATACATAGTAGGGTGTTACGGTAATCTAATTCCTTTACAGTGTAGATCATTCATATAGAGGATCATTGATCATATTAGGATTATAACAATGGATAACAAATGATGCATCTATATGGTGGAACATATAGAGCATTCTATATACTGAGAGTGCAATTCTAAGTCCTATGCGTGGATTCAACGAAGAATTAATAAGTTAGTGAATTTTAGTGCTAAATTCTTGATCTACTTATTGGAAGCTCGGTTATATAGACCCATGGTCCCCGCACTAGTGGAGATAATATTGCTTGTAATACTCATATAATTGGTTTTGATTTATCAATTATAATTCTCAAATTAGACTATGTCTATTTGTGAATTTTTCACTAAGTAAGGGCGAAATTGTATAGAAAGAGTTTATAAGGGCATATTTGTTAATTATGATACTTTGTATGGTTCAATTAATAAATATGATAAATGACAATATTATTTAATAATTATTTATAGTTATTAAATAGTTAGAATTGGCATTTAAATGGTTGAATTTGAAAATTGGCGTTTTTGAGAAAATCAGATGCAGAAAAGATAAAACTGCAAAATTGCAAAAAGTGAGGCCCAAATCCACATGTATAGGGCCGGCCACTTTTGTAGGGAATTTAAACTGATATTTTCATTATTTTAATGCCAAATAATTCAAACCTAACCCTAGTGGAATGCTATAAATAGATAGTGAAGGCTTCAGAAAATTTATACTTAAATTTTCTATTTTTCCTTCAGAGAAAGACCTGAGCCTTCTCTCTCCCTATCTGGCTGACCACTCCCTCTCTCTTTCTTCCCTCTTGAATTTCAAAATCCTTAGTGTGAGAGTAGTGCCCACACACAGCAAGTGATACCTCAACCATAGTGAGGAAGATCGTGAAGAAAGACTTTCAGCAAGAAGGAGTTTCAGCATCAAAGATTCAGAGAAAGAGATCCAGGTTCAGATATTGATAATGCTCTGCTACAGAAAATAATCAAGGGCTAGATATCTGAACGGAAGGAGTCATTTAATTCCGCTGCACCCAATGTTAGGTTTCCTAAACTTTATATGTGTTTATTTCATCGTTTTAGAAAGTTCATATTTAGGGTGTTAATCAAGATACTTGTGAGTAGATCTAAGATCCTGGTAAAATAATTTCCAATACTTTGATCAAATTAGGATTATAACAATGGATAACTAATGATGTGTCTATATGGTGGAACATATAGAGCATTCTATATATACTGAGAGTGCAATTCTAAGTTCTATGCGTGGATTCAACGAAGAATTAATAAGCCAGTGAATTTAGGTTATAAATTCTTGATCTGCTTATTGGAAGCTCGGTTATATAGACCCATGGTCCCCACACTGGTTGAGATAATATTGCTTGTAAGACTCATCTAATTGGTTTTGATTTATCAATTATAATTCTCAAACTAGACAATGTCTATTTGTGAATTTTTCACTAAGTAAGGGCGAAATGGTAAAGAAAGAGTTTATAAGGGCATATTTGTTAATTATGATACTTTGTATGGTTCAATTAATAAATATGATAAATGACAATATTATTTAATAATTATTTATAGTTATTAAATAGTTAGAATTGACATTTAAATGGTTGAATTTGAAAATTGGCGTTTTTGAGAAAATCAGATGCAGAAAAGATAAAACTACAAAATTACAAAAAGTGAGGCCCAAATCCACATGTATAGGGCCGGCCACTTTTGTAGGGAATTTAAACTGATATTTTCATTATTTTAATGCCAAATAATTCAAACCTAACCCTAGTGGAATGCTATAAATAGATAGTGAAGGCTTCAGAAAATTTATACTTAAATTTTCTATTTTTCCTTCAGAGAAAGACCTGAGCCTTCTCTCTCCCTATCTGGCCGACCACTCCCTCTCTCTTTCTTCCCTCTTGAATTACGAAATCCTTAGTGTGAGAGTAGTGCCCACACACAGCAAGTGATACCTCACCCATAGTGAGGAAGATCGTGAAGAAAGACTTTCAGCAAGAAGGAGTTTCAGCATCAAATATTCAGAGAAAGAGATCCAGGTTCAGATAATGATAATGTTCTGCTACAGAAAGGAATCAAGGGCTAGATATCTGAACGGAAGGAGTCATTATATTCCGCTGCACCCAATGTAAGGTTTACTAAACTTTATATGTGTTTATTTCATCGTTTTAGAAAGTTTATATTTAGGGTGTTAATCAACATACTTGTGAGTAGATCTAAGATCCTGGTAAAATAATTTCCAACAACTGGCCTCAGAGCCATGGTAATTGATTTACTTGCAAGAAATTTGGAATTTAAAACGATTGTTTGATGTTTTGGATGGTATCATGTTGTATTGAGTGTTATTTGATGATTAATTGATGTTTGTGAATTTTCGTAAAAAATAATTGAATATCTGTTTCTGAAATTATTTTTATTGGATAGTATTGAAAAAATTAAGCAAGTTACCTTTTTACAGAACTCAATTTCGATTTAATTTGAATTAGTTATGATATTTTGAAGTTTCAAAAAAATCGGGGTTAAGCATCAGAACCTGCGCGCGCGGAAATCATGCAAGATCTCTCCTGCGCCGAGGTTTCACGCCCAAGCACCCTCTTGCACGCCCATGGACCGTATGCAATGCATACTGTCCGTACAGCTCGCAATTTTTTCGTTTTTCTTCGTTTTTTCATGCTTTTTCATGGATTTAACTTCCGATTTTTTGTGTAGTTCTGTATTTATACATTTACTATTCCTAATTCAATTCTAATTATCATAATTAAATTAATTAATATTTTTTAAATTTAATTCATGATATTAGTGTAATTTGAATTTGAAAATAGTAAATATCTATCTTTTTTTGCTTAATTATCTATCTTATTTTTAAATTTGATTATATCTTATCTTATTTTTAAATTTAAGGACAGATATTAAATTTTTTAAATTAATTTTTTTTTAAATAATTTGACCTTATTTAAATTTAAAATAAGATAACTATAATCATGCAATTTTAAATAGATGTAAGATATTTTGCTAACTTTTAAATTTTGTTATTTTATTTATTTAAATTACATTTAAAATCTGAAAAAGATATTCAGTTATCTTTTTTAATTTTTTATTTAATTTTTATTTATAAAATGACATTAAATTTTTAAAAGTAGTTAGCAAATTTTGAAATGATATTTAAGTTGGTTGAAACCTAATTTTTCAAAATTGTAGGTTTAATTTTAAATATTTTTTTTTAAAATTTTGAAATTTTTTTTAAAATTTTCGAAAATAATTTTTTTTATTTAATTAATTAATTTTTCGAAATTATTTATTTAAAATTAAATAAATCCTACATCCAACTATCCAGCTAACCTTGTTGCAGGAGTATATGTTTTAGCTTGTTTGTAAGTTTTCAAAGCCTATTATTGCTTGATTGCAAATAGTCATGGTTAACTTGTTGCTAGATCCAATGATCTGATGGCTCCCTTGGTCAAGTAAATAATTTGTAACAGGTATATTTACAATCTTCTTTCATCTATCTATGACCTAGCAACATGATAGGACCCATCCAAAGTGTGCATGTGTGAGCCTATGTGTTTAATTTCATTATAGATGCATATAGGTTGTTGTTGCTAAATAAAATGTCATAGTTCTTGATAGATTTTATTTAGGCCCATTTAGTTATTGGGCCTATTCAATTAATAACAGTTGTTCATTTTAAGGTTAAATTCCTCTCTTTTGGGCCTTGTGTGAGAGTTGGGAGCCATAGTAGTGGGTACGACATACTGAACCCAACACCCCCTCACATGAACTACCCCAATTGTGAAGGCCCATTTGCCTCATTTGAATAACTGTACTAGGTTAATTAAACTAGTTTAACCTAATAAAATTGATTAGCAACATAATTAATTTCATTTATTTTGAAATTAATTTAAGAAAACCATAGTTTAAAGAATTTTATATTCTAAGCTAAACTATATGTATTTTCTTATATTTAATTAAATATAGAATTATAACCATCTAGATTCTTTCTGAATCTTAATTTAAATTTTTCATTAAATATTCCTATTTAAGTTGAAAAATAGTTATCACTAACTAATCAACTTAAATCTGAATATCTTTTGGATTTAAAATTTCAAAATTAAGTTGAGAAATTTTAGGCATTGGTTATTAAGATTCTTTAGATATTTTTTAAGTTAATATCTTTTCAAATATTAACTTAAAATGGAATATTTTAGATATTTTCTAAGTTAATATCTTTTCGAATATTAACTTAAAATGGAATATTTTCAAATTAAGTGGTTACAACTTAATTTTTGATATTTAATTAAATTTAAATTTAAAAATATTTAAGTTCTAAATTTTTTCTAATACAGCTTAAATTAGATATTTTTTCAAATTTTGTGGAAAAGATACTTAGTCAAATAAGATATTTTCTAGATAGTTATTTCTAGACTACTTATTATTTCTAATATTAAATAGGAAAATATTATACATTGTGAAATTAATTATTTAAATAATTAATTTTTGTACAATTTATTTTAAGTATATTTTTCCTAGTATTAAACTAGAGATTAATAATTAAGCCTTCTCTACACTTAATTATTTATTTCTTGAATTTAATACATTTAATTAATTTGAAAATTAAATATCTAAGTTGATTTTCATCATGATACTTAAATATTTCTTTTTCATGACACTTAATTAAATAGAAAATTATTTTTAGTTGAAATTTATTTTTTCAACTAAATTTAAATAATTTTCAAAATATATTTTTTCTTTATTTTATTAATCAAATTTCGAAATTGCATTTCTTAAATGCCGGAATTTCGAATTTTATTTGAAAAATAGATTAAAGTTGTAAATTATTTATTTTAATTTTGGACCAACTTAAATCAATGATTTTTTCATTTAATGATTAATTAAAATAAATGAAGTAAAATATATTTAATTAGAAATTGAATTAATTAGTCAAAGGAAAATCTAGATAGATATTATCTGTGTTTCCTTGGAGTATTTTTCTAGTGTATTTAATTAAATAAAAAATTAATATTTAAGTTGATTTTCATCATCATACTTAAATATTTGAAATTTTTTCTTATATATTTAAATAAATAGAAAAATAATATTTTTTGTTGTAAATTAATTTTATTAATTAATTTTGGGTCAACATTAAATTAGAATAATTTTTTCAGCATTTATTTTTATTTTAACATGCATTTTCGAAAATTGTATTCTTAAATACTTTAATTTTTCGAAATGCAATATATACTTATAGAAAATAAAATTTGAGTTGTAAATTAATTTATTTTAATTTTGTAACAACTTAAATTGAATATTTTTCTAAATATTTATTGGAAATTATTACTAAGATGGAAGAAATTCATGTTATTTTCATATCTAAAATTTATAAATATTAAATAAAAATTTATATTTAGAATTTTTCATTCTAAATTGGAAATTTTAATTAAATAAAAATTTATATTTAGAATTATCCCTAGTGGATTTTCACCATTAGACATACCTAATAGTGTTAGATCTCGAAAGATAAATATTGTATATGCGACATCTAGCTGTTCATCAATAGATGACACCTTAGACTAGTATTTTTACAATATGAAACTAGAAGATTGTTAATAAGATTACTTTGACTTTCGCTAATCGAAGCATCGTTGGATTCTTATTTAAACAACAAAATTATCCTAATTCCTCTTAGATTATTCATTTCGAATTAGCTTAATAACATATCATTGGATGAATGGTCTATAAATCATTTCATGTCATTCTATATTTTCTCTTAAGAAATTAAATAGGACATATGATTATAATCCCGAAATTCTATTCCCAATTGATATAAATCCTCAATCTTAGAAATCTCCTACTTTATGGGCAAATCTGTTGTCGAGTGAATTTCGCAACACCAAATTATATAATATTATTAGTAACAAGAAGAAATTTACGTGGAAAGACAAATGCAAGTATTCAACCTAGAATGGCAAGTACTCGACTGGGAATGAGAAATAATTAAGGAAAGCTGGAAAATAACAATAAGACAGAGAATTATAGTGGTTCAGTCAGATTATGATCTGCTTAGTCCAGTGTAGCAAGAGATTCGTAGGTGACATTTCATGGTGGATCACCCCTTTATATACAAAGCAGGTGTCCAATCGGTTACACAAGGATTGCATTCATTGTTAATCCGTTATTTACATATTGAATTACAATAATTAAACCCAAGCAACGTTAACATTAATAAATGGACGACAGTTACTAAGTCCATCAATGTATGCGTCTTCCGCATCTGCGAGTTGACTGTTCATGTTCTGATGTTAAGCTCGCAGGGTTATCATTACGTTTGGGATGTCTGCGTCCTTAGGTAGTCGCTTCTTGTAGACATCGCATGTCGAGCTGATAGAACCTAGACATGCGAGTCTATATCGGTTTATCAAGGTTGTTGGGTCGTCGGGACCAACCTCGCATTATAGAGAGTCGATCTCTATGCTTTCGCAGGAGTATAGAGAGGATACTTGCACATGTCCCGACACATGCGAGTTGGATCCATTCTCTCATCCCGCATAATACGAGTTACAGTTATGCGATCCGACTTTGGTCGTACTCGCAGTATCTCGCTGGCTCTATCCTGGACAAGGGTTAAACTTCGAGGAGTCTCTCATGGACATTTCAGCTTTCATTGGAAATCTAAATATACGTGTCCTCTTAATAGGAGTCTGGTCTAGAATTTCTAGGTGAGAGAAATCTCACTATAACATTTACGTGGAAAGACAAATGCGAGTATTCAACCTAGAATGGCGAGTACTCGACTGGGAATGAGAAATAATTAACGAAAGCTGGAAAATAACAATAAGACAGAGAATTATAGTGGTTCACTTAGATTATGATCTGCTTAGTCCACTGTAGCAAGAGATTCGTAGGTGTCGTTTCATGGTGGATCACCCCTTTATATACAAAGCAGATGTCCAATCGGTTACACAAGGATTGAATTCATTGTTAATCCGTTATTTACATATTGAATTACAATAATTAAACCCAAGCAACGTTAACATTAATAAATGAACGACAATTACTAAGTCCATCAACGTATGCGTCTTCCGCATCTGCGAGTTGATTGTTCATGTTCTGATGTTAAGCTCGCAGGGTTATCATTACGTTTGGGATGTCTGCGTCCTTAGGTAGTCGCTTCTTGTAGACATCGCATGTCGAGCTGATAGAACCTAGACATGCGAGTCTATATCGGTTTATCAAGGTTGTTGGGTCGTCGGGACCGAACTCGCATTATAGAGAGTCGATCTCTATGCTTTCGCATGAGTACAGAGAGGATACTCGCACATGTCCTGACACATGCGAGTTGGATCCATTCTCTCATCCGGCATAATACGAGTTACAGTTATGCGATCCGACTTTGGTCGTACTCGCAGTATCTCGCTGGCTCTATCCTGGACGAGGGTTAAACTTCGAGGAGTCTCTCATGGACATTTCAGCTTTCATTGGAAATGTGAATATACGTGTCCTCTAAATAGGAGTCTGGTCTCGAGTTTCTAGGTGAGAGAAATCTCACTATAACACGTGCCCCTAGTTTCGCGATGTGATAGGTGCGGTCACAAGGGAAACTATACGCGAGAGACAGGTGAAAGGTTGTCACAAGGAGGTGACCTTTTGGTTGTCCCATCGAGGGTTTAGAAAAATGACGGATGTAATTATTACTTTTTATTGCATTTATGGTGCCACGTCACAAAACTCCTCGGTTTTCGTGTAGGCGTGGCTATCGTTGGCGGTTAGATTGGGCGACCTTAGGCATTCTGGTTGCCACGTGTCGTAATCCCAATTAATAAGGGATATGGGTATTTAAACCCTTCGATACGAATCAAATCCTTCATTTTTCCCTCTTGTTCTTAACTTCCTCCTTCCCTCCTTTACAGAGATTTCAAATCCACTTTCGTACTCTGCCCAGATTTCTACTGCTCTTTTCTAAAATATCCTCAATCTCAGAAGTGATCGAGAGAAATCCCAGGAACAACTTACCAAAACTAAAGGTTAGTTTCGAGTTTCATTGTATTTTTTGTTTTCTGTTTGGAGAAAAAATGCTTTTTTCTGGGTTTTGAAATTTTAAGGCTTTTTAGGAAAGCATGCTTGTAAGGGGTACGTATGAGGTTACGTTTTTAGGTAAAAAAACTGGGTAATTTCATAAAAAATGACCTGTAAATTGGCATAACCGCATACTGTATAAGAAATACCTGAATGGGCACTGTTTCATGCTTTGAATACTCGCGGGTATTCGGATGAACACTTCGAATACTCGCACATTGACAAAATTTACTTACTTCTGATTATTGGCTAGATCTTTAGGATTTTGTATACTGTGAATTTAGTCGCGAGAACATTAATCGAGTTTCCAAATGGTGGGTGTGTCACAGTATTCTAATGGTCATATACGCGGTTATATGCCCCTTGAGATACTGTGATACACCCAGCCATTTGCGACATGCGTTAATATTCAAATCAGTGCACTCCTTGGCTGGTAGATATTCTCGGAACGGTGGGAGTACCTCAGTAACTTCAGGGTCATGCTTGAGAACGCATGCCCCTTGAGTCACTGAGTTTCTCCCAGCCGTTTCTGGAGGTATATCGCTTGGCCCAGGATGCGTGACATTCGCATTTTTAGTATTATCTCTACTCGCATATTGATGGGGTGGTCAGCATTCACAAGGATGCTGACCATTCTATCAAGTGCGACTTTATAGTTTTAATGCGGGTGAGATCAATTATTTTGCTTTCACACATTCACCACGCTGAAAAGATCTTCTATCTTTCAGATGAGCGACCTGTCGGATAGTCGACTGCTCGACTCGGAAGGCCACGCATTCGATGGTGACGAGGACCAGGAGGAAGATAGTTTTCTCCCAGCTTCGATTTCAGAAGAGGAGATCACACCTGCTGTAGGTATAGAGCTGGGTCCGATGTCTTCTGCGGACGTCGAGAGAATGGTGCAGGAGCTCGCTGAACCTGGGACCATCGATATTCGAGACAGCGAGTCTACGGTGTCAGCCCGCGACTACCTTATTCATTCGAGGCATGCTCTTGACATCGAGGTCGAGGAGACGGATGACGATTGGACGGCCCCAGCTCGCGAATCAGGCGAGGATGAAGAAGAGGCAGAAGGGAGCGGGACTGACTCGGTCGATGACGCCCAGCTGAACGAGCCTTTCTCGTGCAAGGATTTAATTTTGAGAGTTACCAAATCAGACCTCACTACCTTTACAAGGCTAAACCTGCTGCGACTTGCTTCTTTGCGACCTAAACCAACTCAGAGGGCGCACCTTCCTTTTACCAATCCTGCGATTATTCCCACAGAGGATGTGGTAATCTCAATACCCATTCTCCGATGTGGGGTATCAGTCCCTTTCCATCCCTTTATCGCGGTTATCCTTAAACGATATAATGTATCACCTTTCCAGCTAACTCCCAATAGTTATCGCACTACCCTGGCCTTTTACGCGATGTATATGGAGTACGTTCATAGGGCTCCCTCGGTAGAATAGTTCAGTTACTTCTACGATATAAAAAGCGTAGGCCTTCACAATGGTTTCTACTGCTTTAGCAAATGGGCGACTTCTGAAATTAATGGGGTAGAAGGAATGGTATCTAATATGGGAGATTGGAAATCAAAGTGGTTCTACATCTTCAAAGTCCCAGGGATTAGAAATAATTTTAATCGTAGACCTAGTACGTCGCATGTTTTCTTACTTAGACATTTTTTGAATTATTTTGAGATCTCATGCTAACTCGCTCTTTTTTGTTTTCGCAGATAGACCAGCTCGACCTGCACTTGACGCAACTCGCAGAGAGACAGCTGAAGTTCTCGGGAGCCTTCCGGTACAAGATCGCGACTGGCAATTATTGTGTACGACTGCTAAGCTCCGAGAACACAAGCTGATTCCAGAGAACGCAAGTCTTCAAAGAGAGCCAGTATACAAGGAACCATCTGAGAAACAACAAGAGCGGATAGACAAACGCCTCTCCAAGCAAACTTCTCGACCAGCCTCAGGTAACATATCCCACGTTATAAACTAGTGCCTTGAAATTTATTCATACTTATCTTTTATTTGTCCTCGCAGAGATGACTTTTTTGAAGTCCGCGCCCATCCTCAACCGCAAGCCAAAAAGTGGAACAGCGACGACATCGCCCGTCATTGCCCAGAAGAGGAAGAGCGATGTTATAACTACTCTTGCCGCGGATTCTTCCAAGAAGCTGGCTAAGACCGCGCAAGACAAAGGGAAGAAAGTCATGATCGAGCCAACTATTCGAGCCTGCGATTTTCTGGCTATGCAGGAGAAGTTCGTGGGCGAGGAGTTCATATCCAAGGTGGAGAGGACCCCTTCTGAGGAGCTTGTTCCGCGCTCTGTGGAGTTGGCTTCGCAGTCGATGACTCTGTTCATGAAAGTCGTTGCCGCTGGTTCTAAGGAAGCTGAACTGCTGAAGAGGCAAAATGCCCAGCTCCAGGAGAGCATAAAGAAACTGAAACAAGACGCGGCTGATAAGGACAGGGAGCTTGAAGACCTTCGCAAGTCTAAGGAGCAGGTTGAGCTCGAGGTCAAAAACTCTCAGAGGAAGATCGAGGAGATGGCTCGCGACTTAGAGGTCGAGAAGGAGAATCGGAAGAAACAGTATGATCAGGCAGTTTTTGACTATATTTACACCACTTTTTCCAAAATTCCAGATTTTGACTTCTCAATCCTCGGAGCAGAAGCCGCTGAAATGGCTGAGGCTTTTCGCGCCATGTCGCCCACACAAACTCAAGGTGGTGGAGGGAATCTTCCCGAGGAGGCTGAGGCTGCGGATGTTGAAGAAGTCGAGAATGAAGCCGTCAGCAAAGTCGCGGATGAATCTGCTTCGGCTGCTCCCAATGCTTGACTTTTCTCTTCTATGTTTAAACTATTTTTTGAATTTGCTAGTTAGTTTTTTATGCGGTACAGGGGTACTCGCACTCTGTACTTAGACATATTTGCAATTTATTTTGGAAAAATTCATATCCTCGCGGGGATAATTAATGTTTAACATTTTCGCAGTGCACGGGTACTCGCGTTTTTTTTTTAATATATATATATTCGACTTTAATTACAGCTTGGTGTAATAAGTAGAAAATCTTACAAGACTTGACAAAATTTGTTTAAACTTGAAGAATTAACAAATATGAGGCATTTCGTTTATATAATCAATAGTACATTATGACATATCTACCCCCCTATACTTAGGATTTTTTTTTTATAAAAAATGTCTAAGTATAAGTACAAGAGCGAACATAGTTTAATAACGCGAGTACTATTGATAATATAATTTTAAACTTTCGCCATTCCAAGCTCGTGGAATCGTAGTACCATCGAGTGCTGCGAGTCGGTATGTGGCGTCACCTATTTTTTTCGCGATGAGATATGGTCCTTCCTAATTATCTCCAAAGACCCCATGCGTTGGGTTCTTGGTATTTGGCATTACTCTTCTAAGGACCAAGTCTCCTGCTCGCAGGACTTTTACTTTTACCTTAGAGTTAAAGTATCTTGCAGTTCGCTGCTGGTAAGCCGCATTTTTTAAGTTCGCTTGATCGCATTTTTCCTCCAGAAGATCAAGGTAGAGTAACTGCTTCTCTTCGTTCTGCGAGATGTTGAAAACATCTCTGCGTAGGGAACCTGCCCCAATTTCAACTGGCACCATGGCCTCGCACCCGTAAGAAAACGAGAAGGGTGTTTCGCCAGTTGTGGATCGAGGAGTTGTATTATAAGACCACAGGACTTGCGGTAACTCGTCTAGACAAGTCCCTTTACGTTCTTCTAGTCTCCCTTTAATGGTGTGTTTTATTATTTTGTTAACAGCTTCAGTCTGTCCGTTGCTTTGTGGGTAAGCAACTGCGGAGAACGCCTTTTTAATTCCTAGGTCGTCACATAGTTGTCGCATCTCTTTACAATCGAACTGTTTTCCATTGTCTGAAATGAGTTTGTATGGAATACCAAATCGACAAATTATGGAATTATAGAAAAACTCGCGCAATTTAGTTGCTGTGATGGTTGCGAGTGCTTTGGCTTCGGCCCATTTGGTGAAGTAATCTACTGCGACTACCGCATATTTGACTCCACCTTTCCCTTTAGGTAGCTCGCCTATTAAGTCAATCCCCCATACTACAAAGGGCCATGGACTGGTGATAGAATGGAGGTTACTCGGAGGTTGGTGGGTATATGTGGCTATTCGTTGGCACATGTCGCACTTCTTCGCAAATGCGAGAGCATCTTGTCGCAAGGTTGGCCAGTAATACCCTTGTCGCATGATTTTTAATGCAAGGGAGTTACCTCCGATATGATTGCCACAAATCCCCCCGTGTACCTCACGAAGTATATAATCACAATCTTCCCCGCTGATGCATTTGAGTAGAGGTTGACTAAAACTTCTGCGATACAACCTTTGATCATATATTACATAACGGGCGGCTCGCTGTCGCAGCTTTCTTGCTTCTACTTTGTCATCAGGCAAGAGACCCTTTTCCAGATATGCGACAATAGGAGTAATCCAGGTGACCTCCTGAACGGTGTCTATCTCCATGATCATTTCACGATTTATAGTCGTGTGAGCTAACACATCTACCGGAATTACATCGAGCAATTCAGCTTCTCTGGTTGAGGCCAAACGGGCCAATGCGTCTGCGTGTGAATTTTGAGCACGCGGTATTCGAGACACAATTACTCTTTTGAATTTCTGCGTTAGCTCGCATACAATGGCTAAATATTTAACTTATCTCCCGCCTCTTGCCAGATATTCTCCATTCACCTGACACACCACGATTTGGGAGTCGCTAAAAGCCTGAAGATACTCGACTTTCATCTCGAGAGCAAGTTTCAATCCTGCGATTAATGCCTCGTACTCGGCTTCATTGTTAGATGCAGAAAATTCAAAACGTAAAGCAGCATGTACCTTAAAATTACTGGGACTGATTAATAAAACTCCGCTACCAAAACCTTCGCTATTTGAGGCTCCGTCGACGTACAGTGTCCACAGTTCTCTATTTGCTGTAGTGATGTCACTTTTTTCCTCTATGAGCGCTACCTCGGTGCTGGGGAATTCAAGGATAAAATCTGCTAGGGCCTGCCCCTTGATCGCAGTTCTTGGTTTATACTTGATGTCGAATTGACTCAACTCCATCGCCCACTTCAATAACCTTCCCGATGTTTCTGGTTTTGCCAGAACTTGCCTTAAGGGGTAGTTTGTCAAAACTTCAATACTGTGAGCTTGGAAATAAGGTCGCAATTTTCTTGACGATGTTACCAAGGCAAATGCCAACTTTCCATTTGGGCGTAGCGCGTCTCGACATCCAGTAATCTGACTATAATACACCGGGTATTGTCGTCCTTGATCCTCGCGTACTAGTACTGAACTAATCGCATATTCTGACACTGCTAAATAGATGGACAAGACTTCACCGGTCATTGGCTTTGACAAGATCGGAGGTTGCCCCAAGTGCATTTTTAAGGTTTGAAAAGCCTGCTCGCATTTTTCGGTCTAATGGAACCTTTTGTTCCCTTTTAAAATCTGAAAAAACTCCTTGCACTTATCAGAAGATCTTGATATAAAGCGGTTTAAGGCTGCGACTTTACCTTTGAGGCTTTGAACTTCTTTTGGTTTGGTTGGTGATGGCATTTCCACTAATGGCCTGATCTTCGCAGGATTGGCCTCTATTCCTCGCTGATTAACCATGAACCCAAGGAATTTCCCGGAGCCAACTCCAAAGACACATTTTAGAGGGTTTAGCTGCATCTTATACCGTCGCAATATATCGAACATGGCCTGTAAGTGGGCAATATGATCCTTCGCATGTTGAGATTTTACGAGCATATCATCAACATATACCTCCATGGTTTTTCCAATGAGATCTGCGAACATCATGTTCACTAGCCTCTGATAAGTCGCACCTGCGTTTATTAAACCAAAAGGCATCACTTTGTAACAGTATAGTCCTCGATCGGTAATGAACGAGGTGTGTTCCTGATCGGGTTCATACATCGGGATTTGATTATATCCCGAGTATGCGTCCATAAAACTCAGGAGTTCGTGACCTGCAGTGCCATCAACAAGATGGTCAATGCTAGGAAGGGGAAAGCTGTCTTTGGGACAGGCTTTGTTTAGGTCTGTAAAGTCAACACATGTGCGCCATGAGCCATTAGGCTTAGGCACGAGTACGGGGTTCGCTAACCAGTTGGGGTAAAATGACTCCCGTATAAAGCCGCAGGCAAGGAGGCGATCGACTTCTTCTTTTAGCGCTTGGTACCTCAAGAGGTCCATTTTGCGGTGCTTTTGTCGGACACCTCGCACCTTGGGGTCAATGTTCAAGCGATGACACATGACTTCCGGAGATATCCCGACCATATCTGAGTGTTTCCAAGCAAAAACATCAAGATTTTGCTTTAAAAAGGTTGTTAATTGTTCTCGCAGCTGAAAATTTAATTTAGAACCAATTTTCAAAACTTTATTATTATCTACAGGATCTATAGGTACCTCAATAGTGTCCTCCGCGGCTTGGGCTGCGACGGTGTGATCGAGGATTATTGGATCCAAGTCTGGTTCATCTATGTGCGGCAGCTCCTCGATTCTGAGGATCTCCTGGCGAGGAGGTGGCGCCTCCAACAGGTAGATAACATTTACCGTCTTTTTCTCTGCGAGTTTAACTGCTGTGTTGTAGGATTCCCGCGAATTTGCTTGGACTCCCCGCACAGAACCTACTCCAGCGAGAGTAGGGAACTTCATTGTCAGATGATAGATCGAGGTTATGATCTTCATCTCCTTCAAGATCGGTCGACCAATCACGACATTATATGCAGAGTACTGGTCGATTACTGCGAAGTCTGTTGGGAATTATTTTACCAGGATCTTAGATCTACTCACAAGTATGTTTATTAACATCCTAAATATGAACTTTCTAAAACGATAAAATAAACACATATAAAGTTAAGAAAACCTTACATTGATGCAGCGGAATAAATGTCTCCTTCCACTCAGATCTCTAACCCTTGATTCCTTTCTGTAGCAGAGTATAATCAAGATCTGAGCCCGAATCTCCTTCTTCTTCAAGCTTTGATCCTTCACAGTCTTCCAATCTATGATTGAGTTACTGCTTGCTGTGTGTGGGCACTTACTCTTTCACTAGGGTCACGAAAAAGATGAAGGGAAAAGAGAGAGAGAGATTTCGGCCAAGGTAGAGAGTGAGGAAGGCTCAGTTATTCTGAAGAGAGAAATTTCTGTCAGAAAGCTAATGAAAGCATGTGTTGTGAATGAGCCATCACTTTCTATTTATAGGCAACTTACTAGGTTTAGGTTAGGATTTATTTGGCATTAAAATAATGAAAATATTAATTTGAAAAAGCCTCTTAAGTGGCCGGCCATATGGTGTTAATGGGCCTCACTTAATTTTGCAATTTTATCAAATTTTATCTCTATTTTCTCAAAAATGCCAATTTTCCAATTCTAACCTTTTAAATGCCAAAACTAATTATTTAATAACTAAAATAGATTATTAAATAATATTGTCATTTAATTTAATTATTAATTAGACATATAAAGTCCATTAATAAATAAATAAACCCAGAAAACTCTTTTGCTTACAATTTCACCCCTGCTTAGTGAAAATTCATAAAATTAGACATAGTCTAACTTTAGAATTATAATTGACCAATCACGAATCAATTAATGAGTCTTACAAGCAGAATGTTCTCAACTAGAATGGGGACCATGGATCTATATGCTGAGCTTCCAATAAGTGAACCAAATTTACCAAGTAAATTCCTACTTATTAATTCTTCGTTGAATCCACTCTTAGAACTTAGAATTGCACTCTCAGACTTATATAGAGCATATTGTATGTTTCACGATACCAATATACTATCTCATTTAACCATTGTTATAATCTTATTGTGATTTAAAGATCCTCTATATAGATGATTTACATCGAGATGGGATTTCTTTACCGTTCTCACCCCTCAATGTATTTTGCCCCTTAAAACACTTCGCTACCTGTAAATGGTGTTTAGTGATCTAATAATTAGTCAGTTAAACAAGAGCTCATCCATTTACTTCTATTTGCTAAGCTCGAAGGGAATCATCACTTGACTTCTATACACCAGTAGAAGTTATAGATTCCATATTTATTTTCAGCACTCCCACTCAATCATACTATCATGTTCCCAAAATATACGTATCACCCTGACCCAAAAGTAGGCTTAACTAATAAATCAAAGAACATGAATAGTACTCCTGAGTTGAGCCCAAGCATATCAGGATTTAAATTCTTTTAATCTTAAGATCAACTACTGATATTGACTTGGAAAGATATGTATAACGGTAAGTTTGTAATATCTTAACTTAGTTGCAATATCGGTCCAGTCCAATGTATACTCCATACATTCGAAACTAGTATACTTTACTAATGTCCTGGAAAGAACATAACACTTACTCCAAGTGTAAGTACACATCATCGCTGATTATCACATTAGTGTAAATCCAATAACACTGATGAAACAGGGACCAAAACTTTTGATACATATGATCACAATCACATTCCACTGTGTTGACGATACTGTAATTGTGAATAAACATATGATCTGGATTTAACTGATTTTGTGTGTATGAATGTAATAAACATATTAAACATGTTAAACCATTAGCATGTAAAATTCATGCAAACATCAATCACTTCAAATTTCTTATATTGATAACTAATCAGATTGTAAAGAGTTTTATTTAGGGCATAAAACCCAACAAACTCCCACTTGCACTAATATAAAACAAACTGCGCAAATAGGTCAATCTGATGTCTTGATCTTCAGATCAAGTGTAGTATATTTGAATCCACCCAAACTTCTGGAAACTAGTTCATAAATACTCTTATGAAACATCCTTTACTATATGCTTTACTCATCAAGGGATACTGAAATCTTTACTGTTTTAAAAGTACATCTGAATTAACAGAAGACATATCTCTCATATTTTAAAATATGTAATTGAGATAATACAGTGTAGACTTTTCTTCAGTGATATAACTTTCTGGTATTTTCGAATAGACCAAGTTATAGTTCTTCTCTGGTAGAGCTTGAATTATTATACAATAATTCCTCCACCCCCAAAGTAAGCACCATCTCATATAAATCGAAATTAGATGGTGAGATACAAAGACAACTGATACACAGTTCCTTAATATCTGACATATAGACCACTTTCATAAATCCTTCTTGAATATCTTCTAATGTTCCCTATTTGATTACATCTCAGATAGCTCCCACTCAATAGCAGATGTCTGGTTAAATAATACTTTTAACCTCTGATTGTTTAGAGAGTTACCTAGTTGTGACTTTTGTGTTAGTCTGAAACTTTAAGTCATCAACATAGCAGACTAGTATTTGAAGTGAAAAATACATGCCAGAGATAAAGTAATCAAAATTAAGATACCATCAAATTTTATGAGGATTAAGAATTCTTGGTTCAAGTCATTCGAATGGACTGAACTAGAGTTCTTTATCTTATTCTCATAATTCTGATAAGCTATACCTATCCATGTGAATGGTTAGATTTGCTTTTCAATAGTGTTCTTAAGTACCTATCACAATTATCAACCTAATGACGATGGGTATAGAACTTTAAAATTCTCCCACTCAATTAAGGTAGTGCGAAACTTTAACAAAGAACTTTCAAAGGTATCAAACTTTTACTTATTACAGTAAAATCGAAATGGAACATATAATCAAGATCAAGAATTTATATTGACAATAGCTGACTCATTATATTACTTCTATGTTTAAACAAGATATGTGTTTCATAGGGAATTGTGGAATCGACTCCACCCCTAAGAATATACATATAGGGTACTATGGATAACCTCCACCCCTAAGTATATAGAGATTATGATCCACCCCTAAAGGTTGTATAGATCATGATTCTCTTAGTGTGATAGAGTTTATGTGGAGTTGAATACTATCCAGAGTTCATTAGATATAAAAGATTGTTGAACTGCATAGTTTTCTTAACTTTTCTCCACCCCTATCAGATCATAAGATCCTTTTATTAAACAAATTCTTAATAATTGTGTGAGAATTAACAATTATTGATAAACATAGAAATAATTTCTAGTGTTTATTTAATATAACTCTATGAAGAGTTGTAAATATTATAGAATTTGCATCAATAATAAAAACACTTACACATACAAACATACAAATATAATGTGGTAATAATTGATGAAGATAAAATAAATGAAGCTCAATCTCATAAGTTGCAATGTTGAATTTCGAAAAAATAAAACTTTATTAATAATAAAAAAAATTGCAACAATATGAGAAAAACAGGGATAAATATCCCTAATTAAAATTTGAAATCCAAATTGTCTTTAAACTAAAACAATTAATTCAAAAAAAATTGAAGAGCTTCATCTTCATCTGGACGATTTCACCCTTGGTCCAGCTTTCTGATCCAACTCAATTGAGTTCAAGTAGCTTGGCCTATAAGAAGAAGAAAACAAATAAACAAAGTTTAGTCCAGAATCATAAATCCAATTGGATAATAATTCACTAAAACTCTTAAAGTTTATAAATGGAAATACCTTGTTTCTTTGCAAGAAGTTTAGGACATTGGGGTTTCCAATGACCTTTCTCATTGCAGTAGAAACACTTTCCTTTAAGTGTAGCATCACAAGAAGGAGCAGCCTTTTTCATGGCTTTTGTTCGCTTCTTGGTGTTCTTCCACTTCTTCTTCGATTTGGGCTTTGAAGCAGAGGCAACATTTGCTTCAGGTTTTATCGTCCCATTACCATTACCAGGATTATGAGGTTTACTCCCTTTCTTCTTGGGTCCTCCAATCAAATTTTCATAAGTTTGAAGGTCATTGACTAATTCATGAAAGTCAATTTCCTTCTTATTCATGACATAATTTGATGTATATGGTAGAAATGCTGGAGTCAGGCTATTCAAGATAAGACTAACTTGAGTAGCACTGTCCATTTCAGCACCATGATCCTGGGCTTCTTGGAAATAACTGGACATGAGGAGAACATGGTCACGCACGTTTTGATGAGGTTCCATCCGTGCATTAATGTACTTCTTAGTCGCGTCAAAGCGTGACTGAAGCGATGCCTTACCGAATAGCTCATTTAACTTCGTCATAACTTCAGCAGCCTTCTCAGTTTTAGAAAACCGAGTTTTGAGGGTGTCAACCATGCTAGAAAGCATAAAGTATAGAGCTTTGTCATTTGCTTTCTGCCAACGCTCATACTTTTCTTTCACAGCTTTGGTTGCATTGTCCCCAGGCACTTCAGGTGACGGCTCAGTTAAAACAAACAAGGCACTTTCTCCTATGAGAGCAATATTAATGTTCTCATTCCATTTATTAAAGTTAGATCCATTCAGCTTATTTTCAGTCAACAGTGATAACATGGGATTCATTTTGACAAAACAAGATACTACAAAATAATAGAAATCAACAAATAGAAATTAATAATGGTTTAACACACACAAAATCAATTCAGAAATTATAAGCACATAGCAAGTAGGAATGATATGAGAAAATACTTAAAAAATTCAATCCTAAATAATTTCCAAGGTTTTCAACAAACTGATATCAGTGTCCCGTTTAGGCGAGAGTCAAAGCTACCATCCATTGAATAGAGTTGTCAGCTCATCTAAAATGTTAAACATTCTAGCAACCTTTTATTCGATCAAGATCAGAATCCAGCGTTGTCCCGTTTAGGCGAGAGTCAAGGCTATTCTATCTCATGAGCTTCTACCATTGTTTCGCAATTTGCAAGTCAAATATGGTCGCCACCATTAGGGTGATCTATACCATATAAAACACTTACAAACCACTTATCATGCGAGATCAAACGGTGCGAAATTGCTAATGAACGTTCCTCCATTAGGGAGGATTACTCACTAAAACAAACGCGGTGTAAAACCAACAATGGAGATCGAATATCTTAATAATAATAAAGCTCATTATTTAAAATGTATTTTCTTTATTATTCTAATAAATAAATCTCATTAAATTCTATTTAAGAATTAAAATTCAAAAATAAGAATTTAATATAATATTTATAAAATTATACTTAGATGGTGATTGAAATAAAATTAATTATTTCCATCTTAGTAATAATCTTAAATATAAATATTAAGGAAATTAATTTAAGTTGAATTAAATAAATAATTAGCAACTTAAAAATTTCCTTTGAGAATATATTTATTGGGTTCGAAAATTTAAAGTATATAAAAATACAATTTTCGAAAATAATAAAAAAATAAAAAAGAAATACTTCAAGCAAAAATATCATCTATCTAGATTTTCTTTTGACTAGTTAATTTAATTTCTAATAATATATATATATATTTTAAATTCATTTATTTTAAATTAATCAATTAAATGAAAAAATCAATGACTTGAGTTGGTCCAAGAATTAATTAAAATAAATAATTAATTTACAACTCAAACTATTTTTCAAAATAAAAAAAAAAATTCGAAAATATTGCATAATTAAAATAAAATTTCGAAATTGATTAATAAAATAAAGAAAAATATATATATTGAAAATTATTTAAATTTAAGTTGAAAAATTAAATTTCAACCTAAAAATAATTTTCTATTTAATTAAGTGTCATGAAAAATCAATAAATATTTAAGTATCATGATGAAAATCAACTTAGATATTTAGATTTTTCAAGTTAATTAAATGTATTAAATTCAAGAAATAAATAATTAAGTGTAGAGAAGGCTTAATTATTAATTTCTATTTAATACTAGGAAAAATATACTTAATAAAATTGTACCAAAATTAATTATTTAAATAATTAATTTCACAAAAGTATAATATTTTCCTATATAAATATTAGAAATAATAAGTAGTCTAGAAATTACTATCTAGAAAATATCTTATTTGACTAAGTATCTTTTCAAAATTTGAAAAATATCTAATTTAAGTTATATAGAAAAAATCTAAAACTTAAATAATTTCAAATCTAGATTTAATTAAATATCACAAATTAAGTTGTAACCACTTAATTTGAAGATATCTTTTAAAGTTAATATTTGAAAAGATATTAACCAAAAAAATATCTAAGATATTCCATTTCAAGTTAATATTTGAAAAGATATTAACTTAAAAAATATCTTAAGAATCTTTAATAACTAATGCCTAGGATTCCTCAACTTGATTTAAAATTTAAATCAAATATTCAAATTTAAGTTAGATAAGAAAAATCAGTTGATACAACTAATTTATAACTTAAATAGGAATATTTAATTAAATAAGCTCCAGAAAGAATCTTAGTTAGTTAAAATTCTATATTTAATTAAATACAAGAAAAATACAAATAGTTTGTCTAGAAATAATATCTAAAACTAAAAGTGTTTTTCTTAAAATTAACTTTAAAATATTAAAATGAAAAATAATTTTTCATATATTTTAAAAGTTAATTATGTTGCTAATTCAATTTTATTAGGTCAAACTAATATAATTAACCTAGTACAGTTATTCAAATCAGGCAAATGGGCCTTCACAATTGGGGTAGTTCATGTGAGGGGGTGCTGGGTTCAGTATGTCGTACCCACTTCTATGGCACCCAACTCTCACACAAGGCCCAAAAGAGAGGAATTTAACCTTAAAATGAATAACTGTTATTAATTGAATAGGTCCAATAACTAAATGGACCTAAATAAAATCTATCATGGTGTGACATTTTATTTAGCAACAACCTATATGTATCTATATTAAAACAAAATAAACATATAGGCTCACACAGGCACACTTTGGATGGATCCTATCATGTTGCTAGGTCATACACAGATGAAAGAAGATTGTAAAATTTACCTGTTACAAATTATTAACTTGACCAAGGGAGCCATCAGATCATTAGATCTGGCAAAAAGTAACCATGGCTATTTGCAATCAAGTAATAATAGGTTTTAAAAACTTACACACAAGCTAAAAACACATACTCCTGCAACAAGGTTAGCTGGATAGTTGGAAGTAGGATTTATTTAATTTTAAATAAATAATTTCGAAAAATAAATAATTAAAAAAAAATATTTTAATTAATTTCGAAAAAATAAAAAAAAATAAAAAAATTTAATTAATTTTTCGAAAATAAAATAAAAAAAAATTTAATTTCGAAATTATCTAAAAAAAATATTTAAAATTAAACCTACTATTTTGAAAAATTAGGTTTCAACCAACCTAAATATCATTTCAAAATTTGCTAACTACTTTTAAAAATTAAATGTTATTTTAAAAATAAAAATTAAATAAAAATTAGAAAAGATAAATAAAATATCTTTTCAGATTTTTAAATTTAATTTAAATAAATAAAATAACAAAATTTAAAGTTAGCAAAATATCTTATATCTATTTAAAATTACATGATTATAAATATCTTATTTTAAATTTAAATAAGGTCAAAATATCTAAAAAGATTTAAAAAATCTTAAAAGATAAGATATTTTTAAAATATCTTAAAAGATATTATAAATATCTTAAAAAAAAATATTATAAATATCTTAAAAGATAAGATATTTTTAAATATCTTAAAAGATATTATAAATATCTTAAAACATATTATAAATATCTTAAAAAATCTGACCTTAAATTTAAAAAAAATATAATAAAATTTAAAAATAAGATAGATTTTTAAGCAAAAAGATAAATACTAATTCTATTCAAATTCAAATTACACTAATATCTTGAATTAAATTAAAAAAAAAATTAAATTAATTCAAAATGATAATTAGAATTGAATTAGGAATAGTAATAGTATATATACAAAACCATACAAAGTTAATTCCATGAAAAAGTATGAAAAATTGAAGAAAAAAGGAAAAATTCGAAACTGTACGGACAGTTCTGCGATCATGAGAAACTATCAAGACAAATTTCCGATTTTGTCAAATCTTCAAAAAATCATAACTAATTCAAATAAAATCCAAATTGAGTTCTGTAAAAGTCTAACTTGCTTAATTTTTTCCATACTATCCAATAAAAATAATTCCAGAAACGAAATCACAATTATTTTTCATGAAAATTTCACAAACATCAATCAATCATCAAATAACACTCAATACAACATGATACCATCCAAAGAACATACAAACAATCGTTTTAAAGTCCAAATTACATGTAAGTAAATCAATTACCATGGCTTTGAGGCCAGTTGTTGGGAATTATTTTACCAGGATCTTAGATCTACTCACAAGTATGTTTATTAACATCCTAAATATGAACTTTCTAAAACGATAAAATAAACACATATAAAGTTAAGTAAACCTTACATTGATGCAGCGGAATAAATGTCTCCTTCCACTCAGATCTCTAACCCTTTATTCCTTTCTGTAGCAGAGTATAATCAAGATCTGAGCCCGAATCTCCTTCTTCTTCAAGCTTTGATCCTTCACAGTCTTCCAATCTATGATTGAGTTACTGTTTGCTGTGTGTGGGCACTTACTCTTTCACTAGGGTCACGAAAAAGATGAAGGGAAAAGAGAGAGAGAGATTTCGGCCAAGGTAGAGAGTGAGGAAGGCTCAGTTTTTCTGAAGAGAGAAATTTCTGTCAGAAAGCTAATGAAAGCATGTGTTGTGAATGAGCCATCACTTTCTATTTATAGGCAACTTACTAGGTTTAGGTTAGGATTTATTTGGCATTAAAATAATAAAAATATTAATTTGAAAAAGCCTCTTAAGTGGCCGGCCATATGGTGTTAATGGGCCTCACTTAATTTTGCAATTTTATCAAATTTTATCTCTATTTTCTCAAAAATGCCAATTTTCCATTTCTAACCTTTTAAATGCCAAAACTAATTATTTAATAACTAAAATAGATTATTAAATAATATTATCATTTAATTTAATTATTAATTAGACATATAAAGTCCATGAATAAATAAATAAACCCAGAAAACTCTTTTCCTTACAATTTCACCCCTGCTTAGTGAAAATTCATAAAATTAGACATAGTCTAACTTTAGAATTATAATTGACCAATCACGAATCAATTAATGAGTCTTACAAGCAGAATGTTCTCAACTAGAATGGGGACCATGGATCTATATGCTGAGCTTCCAATAAGTGAACCAAATTTACCAAGTAAATTCCTACTTATTAATTCTTCGTTGAATCCACTCTTAGAACTTAGAATTGCACTCTTAGACTTATATAGAGCATATTGTATGTTTCACGATACCAATATGCTATCTCATTTAACCATTGTTATAATCTTATTGTGATTTAAAGATCCTCTATATAGATGATTTACATCGAGATGGGATTTCTTTACCGTTCTCACCCCTTAATGTATTTTGCCCCTTAAAACACTTAGCTACCTATAAATGGTGTTTAGTGATCTAATAATTAGTCAGTTAAACAAGAGCTCATCCATTTACTTCTATTTGCTAAGCTCGAAGGGAATCATCACTTGACTTCTATACACCAGTAGAAGTTATAGATTCCATATTTATTTTCAGCACTCCCACTCAATCATACTATCATGTTCCCAAAATATACGTATCACCCTGACCCAAAAGTAGGCTTAACTAATAAATCAAAGAACATGAATAGTACTCCTGAGTTGAGCCCAAGCATATCAGGATTTAGATTCTTTTAATCTTAAGATCAACTACTGATATTGACTTGGAAAGATATGTATAACGGTAAGTTTGTAATATCTTAACTTAGTTGCAATATCGGTCCAGTCCAATGTATACTCCATACATTCGAAACTAGTATACTTTACTAATGTCCTGGAAAGAACATAACACTTACTCCAAGTGTAAGTACACATCATCGCTGATTATCACATTAGTGTAAATTCAATAACACTGATGAAGCAGGGACCAAAACTTTTGATACATATGATCACAATCACATTCCACTGTGTTGACGATACTGTAATTGTGAATAAACATATGATCTGGATTTAACTGATTTTGTGTGTATGAATGTAATAAACATATTAAACATGTTAAACCATTAGCATGTAAAATTCATGCAAACATCAATCACTTCAAATTTCTTATATTGATAACTAATCAGATTGTAAAGAGTTTTATTTAGGGCATAAAACCCAACAAAGTCAGCCATTGACTTGGCTGTCACCAGGGCGGTTCCCAAAGTGATTGGGAGTTTGATCATTCCTTTTATTGTTATGACGTCTCCTGTAAAACCATAGATGCTCGACGTCACAGGTCGCAGGTCCTTCTCCTGCAACCCCATTTGTTTGAATGCTTGGAAGTTCAACAGATTCACTGAACTCCCATTGTCGACGAGTATGCGGTGAACATTATCCCCGCCAATATTGGCGATTATAACTAGTGCATCGGAATGCGGGTGATGGACCCATCTCGCCTCACTCTCCATAAAGGTGATGTTGTCGCATTCCTTCTTAAGTAGTTTCTCGGGCCGCTCACTAAGATTGTTGACATTGGTGAACGGCTTTTCTTTAGCTTCTCTGGCATACCGCTCTTGTGACTTGCGAGAGTCTCCTGTGATATGGTATCCTCCAATGATAGTTAGGATGTTGCGAGGCATTCTGGAACCACTCGCATTTTGGTTTTCTCCTTTGTCATCCGCTTGGGGATGACTTTCCTCGCCCTTCTTATACTTGTCGAACTTTCCTTTCCGAATTAGCTCCTTGATTTCATCTTGCAAGACCCAACATTCTAAGGTAGTATGACCAATGTCTTTGTGGTGCTTACAGAATTTTTTGGGGTCTCTTCTGTCGCGATTTCCCCTGATGGGGGGCGGCTTCTTTAAGACTCCGTTTCTTTCTTCGATTGCGTAGATATGGTCTCAGGGTACTGCGAGTTCAATATAATTGACGAAACGAGGTCCACCCTTCCTTTTCGGCAAGGATTCCTTCTTTGGAGGAGACTTGGCCAACTTCAGACTTCGCTGTCTCCGCGGGCTACGTCTCCTTGGGCTTCGGCCCCTGGAGTTCTTCCCTCGGGGACTGCGAGATCGTGAACGCGGTATTGGTTATTGGCGTTTGTCTTTGCCCTTCTCTAACTCTGCCAGAGAATTCTCGATTCTCTTATGGGGTTCAGCCATGGCGAAGAATTCGACTAAGGATTCTGGCCTTCGAGCTTGTAACTCCTTCCAGAAGTCGGTCCTTGGCAAGATACCTTTTATCAGCATGCAAACAAGCGAAGACTCGGGAGCCTTCTCGACTTTTGTTACCTCTGCATTAAACCGTTTAAAATAGTCTTGTAAAGACTCACCAGGTTCTTGTTTGATGTTGGCCAAAGTCGTATAAGGCGGCCTATTGGTCATTGTAGCCTGGAAATGTGTGAGGAATAAGTTGATGAAGGTTTCCCATGTTGATATTGATGCCTCAGGCAATTGGGTAAACCAATCGTGGGCGTTCTCCTCGAGTGTTGCTGCAAGAATGTGGCATTTTGCTAGCTGTGGTACCTGATCCACCTCCATTATAGTATTGAATTTTTCAAGATAATCTATAGGGTTAGAAGTACCTTTATACTTTAGGGATTCGGATAGACGAAACCCCTTGGGAAGTTGAGCTTGTCCCACTTCTGTAGTGAAGGGCGAGGTACCATGCAACTTGTATATGGGCTTCCGTTGCTGCTCAAGCACTTTCAAAGCCTACAGAAGCATGCCCTCGTCAATCCCTCAAGTCGCAGGAGTCGGGGCTGCTACGACTGCGGGAGTCGCAACTACTGCGGCGAGATTTGCTGGGACATTGATCCCAGTGGTCGCGATCGGCGCGGTAGGCGGGTTATTGTAAGTGTTGACACCCTGATCGTCCGCATGGGGATCACAGAGTGTCTCCGTATTATGAGGGGTGCGAGAACGCGCTCTAAAAACTGCGTTGAGGTGATCACGCAGATCACCCCAATGTACCTGGTAATGTCCTCCCTGTTGCGTCTGTACAGAGCCGGACCTTGTATATCTACTTGGTGTACGACCATGCGATGACGAAGAGGCTGATTCTGCGTCGTTGTCTCTTGATGGTCGACTCCGAGGATTGCGTCGTTCAGGGTCTTCATCAACCTGTGTGCTTTGGTTTGGATACCTTGCAGATTGATCCCTTGATGTTGGATGGTTCAGGTCCAAACCTTCAGGGTTGGTTCTCCGTTTCCTGCGTACACGATTAGTATGACGTCTAGAATTTGTTACCTGAGGGTTATCCGTGCGAGTATCAGGAACTCGAGGGGGGCGTCGGGCCCGGTTTTGTCCATCTACTTCGGCTTGTAATGCACGCAGTTGGTCCTGAATCGCAGTATATTGATCAGTGGTGAGTTGGATGATTCCCTCGGATACCACAGCCGGAGTGACAGGGGGAAAATGCATTGTTGCTGGTGGTGTGGATGTGTCCCCGACTTGAGGGTCAGTCGTTTCTGGGAACAGGTTGAGAGGTCTGATATTGCTTCTCCCTACTCCGCCGTTAATGACGTCCACAGGTGGCATTCCAATTCCAGATAACGGTACGTTCATCGTCCCAATGTTGATGGACCCGTTGTTAGCTCCTCCATTTGTTTGATTTCCAGCCATGATGGTATTTTTTCTTTCTAATGAATAAAATCTTAGTCGTTCCCACAGACGGCGCCAAATGTTGTCGAGTGAATTTCGCAACACCAAATTATATAATATTATTAGTAACAAGAAGAAATTTACGTGGAAAGACAAATGCGAGTATTCAACCTAGAATGGCGAGTACTCGACTGGGAATGAGAAATAATTAACGAAAGCTGGAAAATAATAATAAGATAGAGAATTATATTGGTTCAGTCAGATTATGATCTGCTTAGTCCACTGTAGCAAGAGATTCGTAGGTGCCATTTCATGGTGGATCACCCCTTTATATACAAAGCAGGTGTCCAATCGGTTACACAAGGATTGCATTCATTGTTAATCCGTTATTTACATATTGAATTACAATAATTAAACCCAAGCAACGTTAACATTAATAAATGAACGACAGTTACTAAGTCCATCAACGTATGCGTCTTCCGCATCTGCGAGTTGACTGTTCATGTTCTGATGTTAAGCTCGCAGGGTTATCATTACGTTTGGGATGTCTGCGTCCTTAGGTAGTCGCTTCTTGTAGACATCGCATGTCGAGCTGATAGAACCTAGACATGCGAGTCTATATCAGTTTATCAAGGCTGTTGGGTCGTCGGGACGAAACTCGCATTATAGAGAGTCGATCTCTATGCTTTCGCAGGAGTATAGAGAGGATACTCGCACATGTCCCGACACATGCGAGTTGGATCCATTCTCTCATCCCGCATAATACGAGTTACAGTTATGCGATCCGACTTTGGTCGTACTCGCAGTATCTCGCTGGCTCTATCCTGGACAAGGGTTAAACTTCGAGGAGTCTCTCATGGAAATTTCAGCTTTCATTGGAAATCTGAATATACGTGTCCTCTAAATAGGAGTCTGGTCTCGAGTTTCTAGGTGAGAGAAATCTCACTATAACATTTACGTGGATAGACAAATGCGAGTATTCAACCTAGAATGGCGAGTACTCGACTGGGAATGAGAAATAATTAACGAAAGCTGGAAAATAACAATAAGACAGAGAATTATAGTGGTTCACTCAGATTATGATCTGCTTAGTCCACTGTAGCAAGAGATTCGTAGGTGCCGTTTCATGGTGGATCACCCCTTTATATACAAAGCAGGTGTCCAATCGGTTACACAAGGATCGCATTCATTGTTAATCCGTTATTTACATATTGAATTACAATAATTAAACCCAAGCAACGTTAACATTAATAAATGAACGACAGTTACTAAGTCCATCAACGTATGCGTCTTCCGCATCTGCGAGTTGACTGTTCATGTTCCGATGTTAAGCTCGCAGGGTTATCATTACGTTTGGGATGTCTGCGTCCTTAGGTAGTCGCTTCTTGTAGACATCGCATGTCGAGCTGATAGAGCCTAGACATGCGAGTCTATATCGGTTTATCAAGGCTGTTGGGTCGTCGGGACCAAACTCGCATTATAGAGAGTCGATCTCTATGCTTTCGCAGGAGTATAGAGAGGATACTCGCACATGTCCCGACACATGCGAGTTGGATCCATTCTCTCATCCCGCATAATACGAGTTACAGTTATGCGATCCGACTTTGGTCGTACTCGCAGTGGTGGTCCAAGAAAGAATTACTCATTATATTTGGTATAAATTTAAGTCTTTGACTTTAATTTTAGATTCCAAACAGAAATTTTCTTATATTTTCTAATTCCAGGGTGCAATACAGTTACACCTTCACAAGGGTTTAATATCCATCTTCTATTAATGGATTCAAACTGTATGGAATATGAGTTTGGTATTCTGTGACCATGATCCACTTGCACTATTCTAAGAACTCTTTGATGTAACTAAACCTAAGTCATCAAAAGACACTACCACACTTTATTAATATATGGCATTTGTATCTTGTTCATAGTGGATTTGACAAGATCAATCTCTGCAAAGAGTTAATATGCCTATATCCACTGAAAGTTGTTCATCTCATTCGCAGATGAATGTATATTCAGGGGTGGATATGAGTTTTTCGTTGTATTCCTAAAACGATAACTCTAGATAATACCTTTTAGCAAGAAATTTAAAATGTTTGAAAAATTTCATTAATTTCTAGCAATGGTTAAAACCAACAAGGTAAGTGGTTAAAGATCTTGCGAACTGATAGGGGTGGAGAAATAGTTAGTAGATAAGCAGCTCAAAGAGCATTAAATTGATTTTTGAATTATATCCAAACTTACCTCCACAGAAATTTTGAGTTGCATGTTGATGATTAGTTACTAGTCGTTGCCTAATTCCTTCTATGGTAATACAATTTCAGAATGATGTAATGGTTGTATACTTAATGTAAATCATTACTAGATTCATGGATGACCTAATCAAAATCTTAAGAAAAGCTAGAACTGTTAACCATGGTTTGTTAGCTATTCTAAGTGATTAGGGGTGGACCATCCCATAATCAATAGATAAGAAAGTGTTTGTTTAAACAAATACTATTTTTCTAAGAAAATGACTAAGTCTGAGAATAGAGTAGCATATAAAGGAGATATTTAACTCTTGATTCCAAAAGTGTTCTATCATCTTATTTGACATATGATGATCCCACTGCCTATGTTGTCTTGTCACAATCGAAGAGATCAATCAATCATCAAATAACACTCAATACAACATGATACCATCCAAAAACAAACAAACAATCGTTTTAAAGTCCAAATTTCTTGCAAGTAAATCAATTACCATGGCTCTGAGGCCAGTTGTTGGAATTTATTTTACCAGGATCTTAGATCTACTCACAAGTATGTTGATTAACACCCTAAATATGAACTTTCTAAAACGATGAAATAAACACATATAAAGTTTAGGAAACCTTACATTGGGTGCAGCGGAATATAATGACTCCTTCCGTTCAGATATCTAGCCCTTGATTCCTTTCTGTAGCAGAGCATTATCAATATCTAAACCTGGATCTCTTTCTCTGAATCTTTGATGCTGAAACTCCTTCTTGTTGAAAGTCTTTCTTCACGATCTTCCTCACTATGATTGAGGTATCACTTGCTGTGTGTGGGCACTACTCATACACTAAGAATTTCGAAATATTGAAGAAGAAAAGAAGAGAGGGAGTGGTCAGCCAGATAGGGAGAGAGAAGGCTCAGTTTTTTCTGAATCAGAAGTGTCAGAAGAAAAGTGTAATTTTCCTGAAGCCTTCACTATCTATTTATAGCATTCCACTAGGGTTAGGTTTGAATTATTTGGCATTAAAATAATGAAAATATCAGTTTAAATTTCCTACAAAAGTTGCAGGCCCTACACTAGTGGATTTGGGCCTCACTTTTTGCAATTTTGCAGTTTTACCTTTTCTGCATCTGATTTTCTCAAAAATGCCAATTTTCTAATTCAACCATTATGCTAATTCTAACTATTTAATAACTATAAATAATTATTAAATAATATTGTCATTTATCATATTTATTAATTAAACCATACAAAGTATCATAATTAACAAACATGCCCCTATAAAATATTTCTTTACAATTTCGCCATTACTTAGTGAAAAATTCACAAATAGACATAGTCTAAATTGAGAATTATAATTGATTAATCAAAACCAATTATATGAGTCTTACACGCAATATTATCTCAACTAGTGTGGGGACCATGGGTCTATATAACCGAGCTTCCAATAAGTAGATCAAGAATTTAGCACTAAAATTCACTAACTTATTAATTCTTCGTTGAATCCACGCATAGAACTTAGAATTGCACTCTTAGTATATAGAATGCTCCATATGTTCCACCATATAGACACATCATTAGTTATCCATTGTTATAATCCTAATGTGATCAATGATCCTCTATATGAATGATCTACACTGTAAAGGGATTAGATTACCGTTACACCCTACAATGTATTTTATCCTTAAAACACTTTACCCCGTATAAATGATATTTCAGCTTATGTGAAATGAGTACTCTACCATTTATGTTCGTTTGGTCAAGCTCGAAGGAGATCATCCTTTGCTTACTATTCGGCAGATAGAAGCTATAGATTCCATGTTTATGATAGCGCTCCCACTCAATTGCACTATCGTGTTCCCAAAATGTACGTATCACCCTGACCTAAAAGTAGGCTTAACTAACAAATCAAAGAACATGAATAGCCTTTCCAGATTAAGCCTAATCATAACAGGATTAAGAACATTTGATCTAGGATCAACTAGGCGATATTGACTTGAATAGATATTACGGTAAGTTTAATAAATCTAAGTCAAAGTTCAATATCGGTCCCTTCTGATGCATACTCCATGCATCCAACCTGAGCTTTACTTTAACCAATGCTCTGGAAAGAACATAGCATTTCTCCAAATGCAAGTAAACTCTGTTGTAGATTATCATATCAGTAAAACCCTATGTCTGATAAATCTAGGAAACTTTTATTCACATAGTAATGTTTACTTTCCAATGTGTTGACGGCACAATAAACAGGATCAAGTATGTGAAAAGGGTTTCAGATGAATTTATACATTATGTACATAAAATCATGAAATAAATCATGTGAACCATGCAACATTAAATGTTATTTCTAATCTATATTAATAAGTAAATCTGATTATATTGAAATGAGTTTTATTTAGGGCATAAAACCCAACAAACTCCCACTTGCACTAATATAAAACAAAAAAGTGTGTTTCAAATAATCTCAACACCTTGATATACAAATCAAGTGTAGTAGTAGTAAACTCCTTGTAATAGGATCTGAAAGGTTTAATTAACCACAACCTTTCCTCCACCATTACTCGTCCTTAATCACAAAATCATTGATAATGAAATTCCTCTCTATATGTCTACTCTCTTGGGATACTGGATTCTATATCTTTGGCAACTACTTTTGGTTAATCAGGAAATTAACACTAGTAGTTTAAGGCAATTTGGAATGATTCCAAAAAATGTATAGAACTTTCCTTAGACTGAATAAGTACCTTTCCTGCAGCTTTAACATTCAGTCCCTCTCTGGTAGACCTAGAGACTTCAGATAGGTTTTTACACTTCTCCAAAATCACTATTCCACCCACAGAGTAATCACCATCTTATCAGAAAGATTTACTAGCACAAAGGCAAATTTCGAAATCTGATATGGTGTAGTCTAAGAGTTTTAAACACACCCTTATAGACTAACATATAGTTCCTCTTATTAATCTTAGGATTTACCTGATTGTCTTCCAATGTTCTTCTCCTGGATTAATCTGATACCTACTCATTACTCCCACTCAACAGTAGGTATCTGGTCTAAGGCATACTAAAGCATGTCTAAGACCTCTCACTGTTGATTTAAGAAATTCTTTCATGGCTTTATCTTTTCTGGAATAGTTAAGACTTTTCCTTAGATAAATAAAATCTATACCTAAGAAGTTGTGAAGCTTCTATAGATTGCCATTACAAAGAAAATGCTTCAGCATCTTACTAAAGTAAGTTGCTTGCATTAGAGTAAGTAATTACCAGGTATACCACAAGCCATAGGTTTAGATAAACTCAAAACTATAATACTAGGAACAGGAAATTTGGTTAAGTCCATTGAATGGACTTATAAACGAAAATTTCCTTTTATGTCCTTGTAATACAAAACTTTAGGTTACTCCATGTGAATGGATTAAACCACAGTTCTATTGGCTTTCTTCTTAGTTTCTTATCTTGACAATCCATTACTTGTTTAAACTCACAATGGATTTTAATCACTAGTGTCTCCCAAGTCATAAGAAGGTGAGTTCCTAGAAACTCTCCCACTACGACAAGGTACCGTGAATTATGTCGAAGAAAACTAAATGGTATTGATCTCTTCGGTTGTGACAAGACAACAGAGGCAGTGGGATCATCATATGTTATATAAGATGATAGAACACTTTTGGAATCAAGAAAAATATCTCCTTTATTTGCTACTTGTTTTCAGACTTAGTCATTATCTTAGAAAAGTAGTATTTGTTTGAACAAACACTTTCTTATCTATTGACAATGGGATGGTCCACCCCTAATCACTTAGAATAGCTAACAAACCATGGTTAATAGTTCTAGCTTTTCTTAAGATTTTGATTAGGTCATCCATGAATCTAGTAATGATTTACATTAAGTATACAACCATTACATCATTCTGAAATTTTATTACCATAGAAGGAATTAGGCAACGACTAGTAACTAATCATCAACATGCAACTTGAAATTTCTGGGGAGGTAAGTTTGGATATGATTCAAAAATCAATTTAATGATCTTTGAACTGCATATCAACTAACTATTTCTCCACCCCTATCAGTTCGCAAGATCTTTAACCACTTACCTTAATGGTTTTAACCATTGCTAGAAATTAATGAAATTTTAAAACACTTCAAATTTCTTGCTAAAAGGTATAATCTAGAGTTATCGTTTTAAGAATACAACGAAAAACTCATATCCACCCCTGAATGTACATCCATCTGCGAATGAGATGAACTTACTTTCACTGGATATAGGCATATTAACTCTTTGCAGAGATTGATCTTGTCAAATCCACTATGAACAAGATACAAATGCCATAGATTAAAAAATGGTAGTGTCTTTTGATGACATAGGTTTAGTTACATCAAAGAGTTCTTAGAATACTGCAAGTGGATCCTGGTCACAGAATACCTAACTCATATTCCATACAGTTTTAATCCATTAATAGAAGATGGATATTAAACACTTGAGAAAGTGTAACTGTATTGTATTCTGGAATTAGAAATATAAGAAAATTTCTATTTGGAATCTAAAATCAAATTCAAAGACTTAAATTTATACCAAAAATAATGAGTAATTCTATCTTGGACCAGCACTACTAGTACAAACTCTAAGTCAGATTTGCCCATACAAGTAGGAGATTTCTAAGATTGAGGGTTTATATCAATTGGGAATAGAATTTCGGGATTATAATCATATGCATCATTTAATTTCTTAAGAGAAAATATAATGACATGAAATGATTTATAGACCATTCATCCAATGATATGTTATTGAGCTAATTCGAAATGAATAAGCTAAGAGGAATTAGGATAATTTCGTTTAAAATAAGAATCCAACGATGCTTCGATTAGCGAAAGTCAAAGTAATCTTATTTATATAATCTTCTTGTTTCATATCGTAAAAATACTAGTCTAAGGTGTCATCAATTGATGAACAGCTAGATGTCGCATATACAATATTTATCTTTCGAGATCTAACACTATTATGTATGTCTAATGGTGAAAATCCACTAGGGATTTATCTCATTAGATAAACAAGCCAAGTTAGACCAACAATGAAGATTCGAAATTAAACTACAACTTAATAACAGAAAATAACATGGTTCAATATAAATTCATACACAATTCAGAAATTATAAGCATATAGCAAGTAGGAATGACAAGTGAAAATACTAAAACATATAATCCTAAATAATTTCCAAGATTTTCAACAAACTGATATCAGTGTCCCGTTTAGGCGAGAGTCAAAACTACCATTCATTGAATAGAGTTGTCAGCTCGTCTAAAATGTTAAACATTCTAGCAACCTTTTATTCGATCAAGATTGGAATTCAGCGTTGTCCCGTTTAGGCGAGAGTCAAGGCAATTCTATCTTATAAGCTTCCACCATTGTTTCATAATTTGCAAGTCAAGTATGGTCGCCACCATTAGGGTGATCCATACCATACAAAACACTTACAAACTACTTATCATGCGAGGTTAAACGGTGCGAAATTGCTAATGAACGTTCCTCCATTAGGGAGGATTACGCACTAAAACAAACGCGGTGTAAAACCCACAATGGAGATCGAATATCTTAATAATAAAGCTCATTATTTAAAAAGAGTTGTATTTTCTTTGATTCTCTTTATTTATTCTATTTATTTTAAATATATATTTATTAAAATTTCCAATTTAGAATGAAAAATTCTAAATATAAATTTTAATTTAATATTTATAAATTTTACTTAGACGGATATGAAAATAACATGAATTATTTCCATATTAGTAATAATTTCCAATAAATATTTAGAAAAATATTCAATTTAAGTTGTTACAAAATTAATTTAAATTAATTTACAACTCAAATTTTATTTTCTATAAGTATATATTGCATTTCGAAAAATTAAAGTATTTAAGAATACAATTTTCGAAAAATGCATGTTAAAATAAAAAATAAATCCTGGAAAATATTTTTTTAATTTAATGTTGGCCCAAAATTAATTAATAAAATTAATTTACAACAAAAAATATAATTTTCCTATTTAATTAAATATATAAGAAAAATTTCAAATATTTAAGTATGATGATGAAAATCAACTTAAATATTAATTTTCTATTTAATTAAATACACTAGAAAAATACTTCAAGCAAAAATATCACCTATCTAGATTTTCCTTCGACTAATTAATTAAATTTCTAATAAAATATATTTACTTCATTTATTTTAATTTAATCAATAAATGACAAAATCATTGATTTAAGTTGGTCCAAAATTAAAATAAATAATTTACTACTTTAATCTATTTTTCAAATAAAATTCGAAATTCCAGCATTTAAGAAATGCAATTTCGAAAATTGATTAATAAAATAAAAAAAATATATATTTTGAAAATTATTTAAATTTAGTTGAAAAAATAAATTTCAACTAAAAATAATTTTCTATTTAATTAAGTGTCATGAAAAAGAAATATTTAAGTATCATGATGAAAATCAACTTAGATATTTAATTTTCAAATTAATTAAATGTATTAAATTCAAGAAATAAATAATTAAGTTTAGAGAAGGCTTAATTATTGATCTCTAGTTTAATACTAGGAAAAAATATACTTAAAATAAATTGTACCAAAATTAATTATATAAATAATCAATTTCACAATGTATCATATTTTCCTATTTAATATTAGAAATAATAAGTAGTCTAGAAATAACTATTTAGAAAATATCTTATTTGACTAAGTATCTTTTCCACAAAATTTGAAAAAATATCTAATTTAAGTTGTATTATAAAAAATCTAGAACTTAAATATTTTCAAATTTAAATTTAATTAAATATCAAAAATTAAGTTGTAACTACTTAATTTGAAAATATTCCATTTTAAGTTAATATTCGAAAGGATATTAACTTAAAAAATATCTAAAGAATCCTAATAACCAATGCCTAAAATTCCTCAACTTAATTTTGAAATTTGAAATTCAAAAGATATTCAGATTTAAGTTGGTTCGTTGTAGATTACTAAATTTAACTTAAATAGGAATATTTAATGAAAAATTTAAATTAAGCTCCAGAAAGAATCTAGATGGTTATAATTCTATATTTAATTAAATACAAGAAAATACATATAGTTTAGCTTAGAATAAAAAATTCTTTAAACTATAATTTTCTTAAATTAATTTCAAAATAAATGAAATCAATTATGTTGTTAATCAATTTTATTAGGTTAAACTAGTTTAATTGACCTAGTATAGTTATTCAAATCAGGCAAATGGGCCTTCACAATTGGGGTGGTTCATGTAAGGGGGTGTTGGGTTCAGTATGTCGTACCCACTACTATGGCTCCCAACTCTCACACAAGGCCCAAAAGAGAGGAATTTAACCTTAAAATGAACAACTGTTATTAATTGAATAGGCCCAAAAACTAAATGGGCCTAAATAAATTCTATCAAGAACTATGATAATTTATTTTAGCAACAACAACCTATATGCATCTATAATGAAATTAAACACATAGGCTCACACAGGCACACTTTGGATGGGTCCTATCATGTTGCTAGGTCATACACAGATGAAAGAAGTTTGTAAATATACCTGTTACAAATTATTATCTTGACCAAGGGAGCCATCGGATCAATAGATCTGGCAAAAAGTAATCATGGCTATTTGCAATCAAGTAATAATAGGTTTTGAAAACTTACACACAAGCTAAAACACATACTCCTGCAACAAGGTTAGCTGGATAGTTGGATGTAGGATTTATTTAATTTTAAATTAAATTATTAATTTCGAAATAATTAATAAAATAAATAAAATATTTATTTTCGAAAATTTAAAATAAAATTTGAAATATTCGAAATTTTTAAAAAAATTTATTTTCAAATTAAACCTACAATTTTGAAAAATTAGGTTTCAACCAACCTAAATATCATTTCAAAATTTGCTAACTACTTTTAAAATTTAAATGTTATTTTATAAATAAAAACTTAAAAAAGATAAATGAATATCTTTTTCAAATTTTAAATGTAATTTAAATAAATAAAATAACAAAATTTAAAAGTTAGCAAAATATCTTATATATATTTAAAATTACATGATTATAGTTATCTTATTTTAAATTTAAATAAGGTCAAATTATTTAAAAAAGATTTAATTTAAAAATTTAAAATCTGACCTTAAATTTAAAAATAAGATAAGACATAATCAAATTTAAAAATGAGATAGATTATTAAGCAGATAAGATACATACTAACTATTTTAAATTCAAATTACAATAATATCTTGAATTAAATTTAAAAAATATTAAATTAATTCAAAATGATAATTAGAATTGAATTAGGAATAGTAATAGTATAAATACAGAACTACACAAAAAATCAGAAGTTAATTCCATGAAAAAGCATGAAAAAACGAAGAAAAACGAAAAAATTGTGAGCTGTACGGACAGTTTTCGCGATCGCAGGAAAATTTCAGCACAGCTCCGATTTTTTCAAATCTTCAAAAATTCATAACTAATTCAAATAAAATCGAAATTGAGTTCTGTAAAAAAGTAACTTGCTTAATTTTTTCCATACTATCCAATAAAAATAATTCCAGATACAGAATCGCAATTATTTTTCACGAAAATTTACAAACATCAATCAATCATCAAATAACACTCAATACAACATGATACCATCCAAAAACAAACAAACAATCGTTTTAAAGTCCAAATTTCTTGCAAGTAAATCAATTACCATGACTCTGAGGCCAGTTGTTGGAATTTATTTTACCAGGATCTTAGATCTACTCACAAGTATGTTGATTAACACCCTAAATATGAACCTTCTAAAACGATGAAATAAACACATATAAAGTTTAGGAAACCTTACATTGGGTGCAGCAGAATATAATGACTCATTCCGTTCAGATATCTAGCCCTTGATTCCTTTCTGTAGCAGAGCATTATCAATATCTGAACCTGGATCTCTTTCTCTGAATCTTTGATGCTGAAACTCCTTCTTGCTGAAAGTCTTTCTTCACGATCTTTCTCACTATGATTGAGGTATCACTTGCTGTGTGTGGGCACTACTCATACACTAAGAATTTCGAAATATTGAAGAAGAAAAGAAGAGAGGGAGTGGTCAGCCAGATAGGGAGAGAGAAGGCTCAGTTTTTTCTGAATCAGAAGTGTGAGAAGAAAAGTGTAATTTTCCTGAAGCCTTCACTATCTATTTATAGCATTCCACTAGGGTTAGGTTTGAATTATTTGGCATTAAAATAATGAAAATATCAGTTTAAATTTCCTACAAAAGTGGCAGGCCCTACACTAGTGGATTTGGGCCTCACTTTTTGCAATTTTGCAGTTTTACCTTTTCTGCATCTGATTTTCTCAAAAACGCCAATTTTCTAATTCAACCATTTAAATGCCAATTCTAACTATTTAATAACTATAAATAATTATTAAATAATATTGTCATTTATCATATTTATTAATTGAACCATACAAAGTATCATAATTAACAAACATGCCCCTATAAAATCTTTCTTTACAATTTCGCCCTTGCTTAGTGAAAAATTCACAAATAGACATAGTCTAAATTGAGAATTATAATTGATTAATCAAAACCAATTATATGAGTCTTACAAGCAATATTATCTCAACTAGTGCGGGGACCATGGGTCTATATAACCGAGCTTCCAATAAGTAGATCAAGAATTTAGCACTAAAATTCACTAACTTATTTTTTTTGAAACAAAGATTGCAATTTTCAATAAAGCAAATCAGCTAACAAAATAGCTTCCAAACCAGAAGGGACAGACCCCCTACTGGAAATACGATCAGGACATGAACCAGAAGAACGAGCTAACCAGTTAGCCGCTTGGTTCCCAGATCGTTTAACAAACTGAACTGAAATATCAAAACTAGAAAAGGATCGTATAAGAGAAATACAATCCAAAACAATAAGACCAAGAGGAGACAGAATATGGCTCTTGCTAGTAATAGCATTAACCAACACAAGACAATCTGACTCCAATAATACCGCTGTAGGACACAAGCCCTCAACAGTCCTGCTATCTTCCCAACAGGACTTAATCCAACTCAAAGCCTCCTTCATGGACAGCGCCTCAGCAACAACAGGATCAATATCTCCTCGGTGTTTGACAGCAGCCGCAGAAACACACAAACCAGCATGATCCCTGGCAATCCAACCCAAACCATGACTCCTTTCTCCAGAAAACAGAGCAGCATCACAATTAACCTTCAACTCTCCCAAAGATGGTTTAATCCAGTGCTCAACACCAGCACGAAACTGACTAGAAAAAGACGAAGCTCCTCCATTACTATTTTGAGCAGATTTCCAAAGATCAAGGTAAGTAATTGCAGATGAAACAACTCTTTCCACAGAAATAGCCTTATCATTCCAGACTAGATCATTACGGGCCCCCCAAACACTCCAAAGAATCATTGCCAACTTCTCAATATTATCAGTCAAATGAGAAATACAGAAAGCTTCAAACCAGGCACCAAAATCCTCCTCCCCATTATTAATAACCAGCCCCAACCCGCGCTCCACACAAGCTTTGGTAAAAGAGCAGCCGACCATGAGATGGAAAGTGGTTTCAGGTTCAAAATTACACAAAGAACAAACACTATAAACATGAACCCGCTTAGTTTGAAGTGACACTAGAGTTGGAAGACAATCAGTAAGAGCTCTCCAAAGCAAATTCTTAACTTTAGGAGGAAGTTTCAAATACCAAAACTTTCGCCAAAAGCCAGAATTATCCTGCGCATTCCATCTTCCATTTCGCACTTGCAAAGCACGATAGGCACTTCTTACCGAATAGCCACCAAATTTCTCAAACGACCAATACAAGTATCAGTTTCTGGCAATGCAGGCATAGGAATTTTAAAAATGAGCTCCACATCTCTGGAATCAAATAGGTCCTCTAAGAGCTCCATATCCCAACACATCCGACCAGGTTGAAGAAGATTAGAGACAGAACAACTCTGAAGAGCCTCATGAGAAGAGATCACATAAGGATTATCCTCAGAAGGGAGCCACGGCTGGTGAAGAACAGAAATTAAGGCACCCGAACCCACTCGCCATCTAGCACCCATTTTTACCACATCCTGAGCTTCAAATAAACTTCGCCACGCATAACTCGGATTAGCTCCTAATTCAGCATCAAGGAAAGAACCATGAGGATAGTATCTAGCTTGAAAAACACGGGCCACCAGCGAAGTCGGATTGGTTAATAGCCGCCAACCTTATTTACCCAACATGGATAAGTTAAAATCCCTCAGATTCCGAAAGCCCAAACCACCTTTATGCTTATGAAGACACAACTTATCCCAGCTTTTCCAATGAATACCACCTCCTTGAGAAGCTTTAGAGTGCCACCAGAATCTTCCCATGAGGCGATCAATGTCTTTACTGTAATATCCAGATTAAAATAGTATTTAATTTTTTTTTTGGATATTAATTGAGCGAGGATAATTATCTTGTTTCTTTGTGTTGTTAGTGAGTTGATATTATTGCTTAGAGTAGTTGTACCAATTTTCTAGAGAGTTAAAGTTGTATTAACTACGAAAGTAAAATATTATGGTATTTTTACAGAGTAAGTAATCGTTTAATTAAAGCCCAATATGAAGGTCCATTAGGGTTTTATAATATATTTAGTGAGTTTAATTAATTAATGTTAAAAATTCGTAGGTTTGGATAAATTCGCAGGATTAAAAACTGTTTTACTAAAACGATCATATCTAGAGTTCTAGAGCTCGGATTGAGGTGATTTCAGTGGCGTTGGAAAGATAATTCAAAGATCTATCAATTATGTAGAAATAGATTTATCGTAATTTTAACTTTATTGGGGTCAAAATTAGGTTACAAAGTGACGACCTGTTAAGTTTAGTATAGAAACCCTAAGTTTTAAAATTTAAATTTAAAACTTATATCTAACAAATAAGATTTTTATTTAATTATTCTATTTAGAGTTAAATTAGCATCAGATTATAGGGGTTATTTTATTATTTTCTTTTATAGATTTAATTAGATTATAAAACCTAAATCTATCACATTCTTGATACGTAATATGCAGAGTCTCTAACCCTAAGAAAAATAAAACTCAATCTCAATCTCTTTCTTTCAGCCTGAATACAATTCTTAGAGAGGACACTCATAAAATCCTATATCCTACAAGTTATCCATCTCGCTACCTATCAAAGATTTATAATTTTCCTTCTTGTTTCATTTTCTTCTCCAAACAACACTCATGATTTTCATCAACATAACATTGAGATCATCATCACCATTCTAATAATTTGAGATTTCAAGATCTAGCACTGATTAAGAAGAGTCGTCAAGAGGTAAGAGAGTTCTTCCACTTATTGTTGTGAACTTTTAGGTTAAACTATGAAATCTCGTTTTTATTTTTTTCTGAAAATTATCGTCTTAGTAAAATAGTCATATCTCTCTCAATATTGATCCGTTTCCAGCGATTTTTATATATCGTTAGAAAGCTTGTTCGATGATCTAAAATTTTTATCAAGAAACTATTCACCAGTTCGGTGATATTCTATGTCGAAAATTATCATCTTTCTGATGTTGTTGTAAATCGTTTTTTTCATATTCCCAGAAAAAGTACTTTCACTTAAAATACCATAACTCTCTCAATTCTTGTCCATTTTTAATGATCTATATATGGTTTCAAAGCTTATTCAATTTTCCATAAGTTTCATGAAGAAACATTTCGTTAATTCGGAGTTATACTATGTCGAAAAGTTAGTTTCCTTCTGTATCATGTAATTCGTTTCTTGAATCTTGTTCTTCCAAAACTGTTTTGGTAAAATTGTAATATCTCTTTGAATATAATTCCAATTTCAGAGATTTTGGTATCATTGGAAAGGGAATTTAATTTCCTAAAACTTTCATGAAGATGTTATCTTCTAGTTCTGAACCTTTCAATACAAAAAGTTTGTATTTTTGCTAAGTCGTATAATTCGTTACTCCATATTCCTTCTCAGAAATAGTTTCAGTAAAACAATCATAGCTCTCTCAGTTTTAATCCATTTTTAATGATCTTTATATCGTTGGAAAGATAATGGAATTTCCTATAATTTTTATGAAGACAACTTTTACTGAATTAGTGTAGTTGTTGGTCAAAAATAGTAATCTTTCTGCTGTACTGGAAGAGTACGAATTTTAATATTAGGGCCTTGACCCATGTCTTATTATAGGTAGTAGTGACGAGATAACAACTCTTAAGCAGCGGGATTTGAGGTAAGGAAATTAGATAGTTTTGTATGTGTTTATCTACATAAATTTAAATTCTTTATATATTGAAATATGATTTATGATTTGTTATTATGAATATGTATATGGTACTGAGAATGTGTGGAATGGACACAATATGAGTTTGTGAATTGATACATAGATTATGGTTGTATGACTTGTATATGTTGTATGTTGTATTTGTATGTTTCAGGTTGTATGTTGTATGATATATTTGTATGTTGCATGTTGTATGTTGTATGTTGTATGCTAACGTCTCAGGTAAAGTGGGGGACCATGGTGGGGTATGATACGGGATAAGGCCGTTGAATGTAGAGATACCCTACCCTGCATTTTACTGAGTCGTGTATGAGATTGTTATGGTGGGTATGATACAGTGATGTTACCGTTGAATATAGAGATACCCTATCCTATAACAATGGTAGGGCTGCATAGGCCCATGTTATTATATGGGCGATTAGGCCCAGGATATTGTAGGGTCAGGCTAGGCCCGGGTTATGTAAGTAATGGCTATGATATGCCAATATTGTGATAATGTTATTATTATTTATAGTATTGATATGATTATGTTATGAGTATGATATTGGAGTTATGATCTCTGTATATGTGTACGGTGTGAACAAATAGTATAGACTTGTATGGTAAAGGTTTCCATATGTACAGTTATTTGGTTATAGTTATAAAAGAGCATGTATGATATTGCTAAAACTTAATAAATACATTAATGGTATGTGTGATATTATATGGTATTGTTTGATAAGCATTTCCTTACCGAGCTTTTAGCTCACCCCCTTACTTTCCCCCTACAGTATTAGACATGGAAGTATGTATAGTGAGCAGTGGTCGGCCTGTACGTATACTGTGAGCGGCTACGGGCGGACAAACGATCTAGAACGCCGGTGGTGCCTTAGTTTTATTTTAAGCAGTTGATAAATCTAACACAGTGGAAATGCATTATTTAAAATTATTTACTTACTGTATCTTGTTTTACAAATGAAGGATCCTTCTCTGTTGCATTTTGATTTTTTTTAAAATCCACTGTTGTATTTAAATTATTTTTTTATCTTTTCAAATTATGCATGAAAATAGTATTTTTGTAAAATAAGGCAAAATGCGGGGGCGTTACGGTTGGTATCGTAGCCGATCGTCCGTTAGCCCGAAGGATACTCACGGTATACATACGTAAGACCGAAAAGATCCCTCTCACTATTATGTAAGTGTTAGTTTTAATTTTCTTGGTATTGCCATTAATAGTCTTATATGTGATACATATAATTAGAGCCTCATCTTAGGTGGTGCTTAGAGACATCAATAGTACTCTCTATCTCTTATGATTGATTACACTTTTTAGGAAGAAGATGTATAGGTTTATATTTCTTTATTGTCTTGAATTGAACTAGGAAGGACCGTGTTCCTTTCTTGAAAATTTAGAATAAATTATAATAGGAGTTCATAAGACTTTATTTGATAAATAGAATATTACTAGTTAAGCTTGACAACATTAAGTTTAGATATGTACATAGAATCTTCTCTTCCAATAATTGAACTCTTTTGTTTCTTTTAAATCAACCTTTCTTGTAAACATGAAACTAGAAGATCAGTTAGAATCAATGTGAAAGGAACGACCAATAGAGGTGGGGGCTAAGGATGTGTGTTCCGTGACCCACAAATGGTTGATGTTCCGAGAGAACCCAATAATAGTTAAGGCTAACGATCTAATAGAGGTATTGGAAGGACTACGAGCATGACTAAGACAATTTGTTGAAGAGTTTTCACAGCTCGGCAAAATATCACCAACACTAGTAGTGGAACTTGAAGCACATAATGAAATGTACCAATAGCCAACTAAGTACCGACGCATATATTTTCACCTATCTATGAATGGTTGAAGAAGCAGTCTCTACACCTAGCCATGAATGGAAGCCCAACATATAGGAAGTAGGGATGACTTAGAATAGCAGACGCTATACCATCGGGGACAAGATAATTTACGAAACTTACTTATTAAGAAGGATGAAATAATAGATCTTTAAGGAGAAGGTACTATCTTGTTGGATATTCTATAAGTTACACACTCTTAAGTTAGATGGTAAGAAGTATGAGTACCGTATGCAAAGACATTGGAGATAAGTATGTTATAGAAATGAGTCGGAGAGGACGATGCCATCATATAGAAAGGAGTGCGGTGTCTTGAATAGAATCCAAAATGAGAAGTTAGAAAGAGACATGATAAAATTACTAGAGGTAATAACTTATGAAGGTATCTTAAACACTAAGAGATAAGCGAGCATCAACAAATATTAGATTACCGAAGGAAAGTTGTAAACTTTAAACTCAAGGTCATCTACTTGGTGGAGGAGATAACGAGAGAAAAATGTGTATGGTTTCGACAGAGACATTTTCAAAGGAGAAAGACAAAAAAGTCCAGGCACGGCTAACAATTTGGGTACAACATGAATGAGAGACAACTAAGAGGGTGACTACTCGGAATTGATCACAACTACACAACTAAGAGATTGTGGATGCAGCTTTGTGGCAGGTGTACAACAAACAACTATAGAGAGTAGATCGCAAATTCAAAACTTGAGAAAGAGGAGGAATTAGCATTCAAGGGTGACATCCCTAGATTCCAAATACTCACTGATACAACAACAATGGTGTGGAGTATAGCTCAATGAGAAAATGTTAGGAAAGCCTCACTTAGAGACAGAGAAAAGTGAGACACAATTAGGACCAAAGTAACATATATTGAAGAATGTCATGGCATGTCAAGGACTATACAAGTTTTTGATAAGTGTTGGGATTAGAAAATACACTCATGCAACATAAAGGAATTCAAGGCACAACGTAAGCAAAGGATACTACAATCCAATTACGACTTATATTATGGGCAATAGTATAAGTATGTTGGAGTGTCATCTAATGAGAAACTAAGAGGAAAACTCACAAAGTTCACCGCCGAAAAGAGATGGTGTTTCTAGGTCCTATAATGCCCGAGAAGAAAATGACTATGGATTTGTCAAAAGCTAAAATTGTTAAGAGCAAAAAAAAAAAAATATTAGATATTTTTCTCAATCTAAAAAGCCAGTAATAGAGATCTTTGGAAGGACTCTCTCAAGCTGACAATAACTAACTTATTGCACACTACTAAGTCTTGTCCAATTGAAAGTGCAAAAGTTAGAAGAAGAGAAAAAACAAGATAGGTATTGATAATTTGGTGGCGTTTGGATGTAAAATGAGACGCTTGAACGAATTATTGACTTGTGCTTAAAGGTAGTATGGGAAGTAAGAATAAAAAATTCCTGACTAAGGAATTATAAATAGTGAGTCTCCAGTAATAAATCAAATACAAGTAGGGGTATAGGAGGTATAATAGTGATGGACAGAGTAAGGTCTGTTCGGCATAGTTTGCAAATTATATATATATAGTATCCTTACCCTGATAACTTGGATGATCAATACATTATGAGATTGGTATGGTTGACTTATTGTTAAAAGTCAACAAATAATAAATAGTTGGGCTACGATAAGCTATGGTAGGATTGAACTTATTTTAAAGGGGTTATTAGTGTGCTTTCTATGTTTTAATACATATATGTTATAGTCTTAAGTAAATAATCAGTATTGGAATGTATGTTTAAGAGATTTGGAAGATTTAGAGGTACAATTAAGAAGTTGAGATATATATATATTCTTTTTGGTGAATTAAAGAAGGCTACAATATACAGGGCATGAATATGGCTGGAATAATCAATGCTATGATAAGTATGAAATTATGTGATACCTTAGATGGCTAGTATATTAGAAGAAGCAATCATTGAACATAACTATCAGAATCTATCGGCATTGCAGATTCAAAGTTCACCACTATAGCAAGATAATACCAAAGTAGATAAAAGTTAGTATAGAAAACTAGCTAATCTCATAATCAAGTCAACTTGATTGAAGGGGGTAATGGAGGACCAAGCACCATAGGAGAGATTAGCAAAGAAAATACAATATAGTGATACAAGAAAGAGACTACAAAAGGAACCGACAGTGGTTACCTAGGAAAATGGGAAGGCGTGACAAGTGCAATGAATACATGGATAAAGGATATCAAGAGGTGAATGTTAGACAAAAAGGTGGTCGAAATGGATCATTAAATATTTATATATAGAAGACCTTTTAAAGAGCTTAAATGTTTATTTCCAAGTGTCATGGAACAAGTGTCTATCGATGAGTGGGTAACACCTATGAAATTGAAAGAATGACATTGTAGCCTTATAGTAGAAAATCAAGTAGAGAAGTAAGATTTTTATAGGTAATAACATTCAACTAAAGAATGGGAATGATTAAAGACAAGTTTGCATAAGGTCTTCTACCCTACTCTTTGTGTTTGTTATTTTGTATTGTATAATGTGTTCTCAAGTGACATGTAAGGATGTTCATTTAGAGAATAATTAGTGTTACTTTAAATGGCATGTAAGGATGCTCATAGAAGAATAAATAGTTTCACTCTTAATGGCATGTAAGGATGATCATAAGAGAAAGAAAAACTTTTCATAAATTACGAGCATGTGATTGCAAAACTTAGTATTTAAAGCATGTATATGTAAGTTATTATGATGGAGTACATTTTGGTATTTAAGTAATGTATAGAGAAATAATAATACTTAATTAAGTTGTGTATATTTTATGTGTTATGGATTGACCGATAAGACATAGGTTAAATGCATGTTTATTGGGTCCATATATATGGTAGATAATGAGGTAATGCAGTAAGTGGTGAAAGACATGACGACTCAACACCCCGAGTGTTGGTAAGTTAAATTTCGAGGACGAAATTTCTTTTAAGGAGGGTAGAATGTAATATCCAGATTAAAATAGTATTTAATTTTTTTTTTGGATATTAATTGAGCGAGGATAATTATCTTGTTTCTTTGTGTTGTTAGTGAGTTGATATTATTGCTTAGAGTAGTTGTACCAATTTTCTAGAGAGTTAAAGTTGTATTAACTACGAAAGTAAAATATTATGGTATTTTTACAGAGTAAGTAATCGTTTAATTAAAGCCCAATATGAAGGTCCATTAGGGTTTTATAATATATTTAGTGAGTTTAATTAATTAATGTTAAAAATTCGTAGGTTTGGATAAATTCGCAGGATTAAAAACTGTTTTACTAAAACGATCATATCTGGAGTTCTAGAGCTCGGATTGAGGTGATTTCAGTGGCGTTGGAAAGATAATTCAAAGATCTATCAATTATGTAGAAATAGATTTATCGTAATTTTAACTTTATTGGGGTCAAAATTAGGTTACAAAGTGACGACCTGTTAAGTTTAGTATAGAAACCCTAAGTTTTAAAATTTAAATTTAAAACTTATATCTAACAAATAAGATTTTTATTTAATTATTCTATTTAGAGTTAAATTAGCATCAGATTATAGGGGTTATTTTATTATTTTCTTTTATAGATTTAATTAGATTATAAAACCTAAATCTATCACATTCTTGATACGTAATATGCAGAGTCTCTAACCCTAAGAAAAATAAAACTCAATCTCAATCTCTTTCTTTCAAATTTCGAATACAATTCTTAGAGAGGACACTCATAAAATCCTATATCCTACAAGTTATCCATCTCGCTACCTATCAAAGATTTATAATTTTCCTTCTTGTTTCATTCTCTTCGCCAAACAACACTCATGATTTTCATCAACATAACATTGAGATCATCATCACCATTCTAATAATTTGAGATTTCAAGATCTAGCACTGATTAAGAAGAGTCGTCAAGAGGTAAGAGAGTTCTTCCACTTATTGTTGTGAACTTTTAGGTTAAACTATGAAATCTCGTTTTTATTTTTTTCTGAAAATTATCGTCTTAGTAAAATAGTCATATCTCTCTCAATATTAATCCGTTTCCAGCGATTTTTATATCGTTAGAAAGCTTGTTCGATGATCTAAAATTTTTATCAAGAAACTATTCACCAGTTCGGTGATATTCTATGTCGAAAATTATCATCTTTCTGATGTTGTTGTAAATCGTTTTTTTCATATTCCCAGAAAAAGTATTTTCACTTAAAATACCATAACTCTCTCAATTCTTGTCCATTTTTAATGATCTATATATGGTTTCAAAGCTTATTCAATTTTCCATAACTTTCATGAAGAAACATTTCGTGAATTCGGAGTTATACTATGTCGAAAAGTTAGTTTCCTTCTGTATCATGTAATTCGTTTCTTGAATCTTGTTCTTCCAAAACTGTTTTGGTAAAATTGTAATATCTCTTTGAATATAATTCCAATTTCAGAGATTTTGGTATCATTGGAAAGGGAATTTAATTTCCTAAAACTTTCATGAAGATGTTATCTTCTAGTTCTGAACCTTTCAATACAAAAAGTTTGTATTTTTGCTAAGTCGTATAATTCGTTACTCCATATTCCTTCTCAGAAATAGTTTCAGTAAAACAATCATAGCTCTCTCAGTTTTAATCCATTTTTAATGATCTTTATATCGTTGGAAAGATAATAGAATTTCCTATAATTTTTATGAAGACAACTTTTACTGAATTAGTGTAGTTGTTGGTCAAAAATAGTAATCTTTCTGCTGTACTGGAAGAGTACGAATTTTAATATTAGGGCCTTGACCCATGTCTTATTATAGGTAGTAGTGACGAGATAACAACTCTTAAGCAGCGGGATTTGAGGTAAGGAAATTAGATAGTTTTGTATGTGTTTATCTACATAAATTTAAATTCTTTATATATTGAAATATGATTTATGATTTGTTATTATGAATATGTATATGGTACTGAGAATGTGTGGAATGGACACAATATGAGTTTGTGAATTGATACATAGATTATGGTTGTATGACTTGTATATGTTGTATGTTGTATTTGTATGTTTCAGGTTGTATGTTGTATGATATATTTGTATGTTGCATGTTGTATGTTGTATGTTGTATGCTAACGTCTCAGGTAAAGTGGGGGACCATGGTGGGGTATGATACGGGATAAGGCCGTTGAATGTAGAGATACCCTACCCTGCATTTTACTGAGTCGTGTATGAGATTGTTATGGTGGGTATGATACAGTGATGTTACTGTTGAATATAGAGATACCCTATCCTATAACAATGGTAGGGCTGCATAGGCCCATGTTATTATATGGGCAGATTAGGCCCAGGATATTGTAGGGTCAGGCTAGGCCCGGGTTATGTAAGTAATGGCTATGATATGCCAATATTGTGATAATGTTATTATTATTTATAGTATTGATATGATTATGTTATGAGTATGATATTGGAGTTATGATCTCTGTATATGTGTACGGTGTGAACAAATAGTATAGACTTGTATGGTAAAGGTTTCCATATGTACAGTTATTTGGTTATAGTTATAAAAGAGCATGTATGATATTGCTAAAACTTAATAAATACATTAATGGTATGTGTGATATTATATGGTATTGTTTGATAAGCATTTCCTTACTGAGCTTTTAGCTCACCCCCCTTACTTTCCCCCTACAGGTATTAGACATGGAAGTATGTATAGTGAGCAGGGTCAGTTCTGGTACGTATACTGTGAGCGGCTACGGGCGGACAAACGATCTAGAACGCCGGTGGTGCCTTAGTTTTATTTTAAGCAGTTGATAAATCTAACACAGTGGAAATGCATTATTTAAAATTATTTACTTACTGTATCTTGTTTTACAAATGAAGGATCCTTCTCTGTTGCATTTTGATTATTTTAAAATCCACTGTTGTATTTAAATTATTTTTTTTTTATCTTTTCAAATTATGCATGAAAATAGTATTTTTGTAAAATAAGGCAAAATACTGGGTCGTTACATTTACAAATTTCAAGAGGGACTAAAAAGACACTCATGGTGTAGGAAGGTAAGGATTGGATCACTGACTTCAATAAAACCTCCTTTCCCGCTATCGACAGAAGTTTACTATCCCAATTCTGAATACGCTTCCTAACATTCTCTTTCAAAAAACCAAAAGCCGCATTCTTATTCCGACCAACCATACTTGGCAGACCCAAGTAAAAACTGTTCTCATCCGCAGCATGCATATGAAGGGTGGACAAAATACCAGAGCGAACACTATCAAGCGTGTTGGAGCTAAAAAATACAGAAGACTTATTAAGATTTACCTTCTGACCCGAAGCCTCCTCAAACTTATGCAACAACTCCAAGACACGATGAGCCTCATCCATAGTGGCCGAGCAATAAAGAAAACTATCATCTGCAAACAACATATGAGTGACATAACGGGCTCGACGAGCCACACGGCAACCATGGATCCACTTCTTTTCTTCATAAAGCCGAATTAGTGCTGAGAGACCCTCTGCGCAGATGATGAAAAGATATGGAGAAATAGGATCCCCCTGACGAATCCCTCTAGTTGGAACAATCGGCCCAAGAACTTCTCCCCCATGGACGATGTTGTAAGAAATAGTATGCAGACATTTCATTATCATCGAAACCCAGCCAGTGGAGAAACCCATGCGAAGCAAGATAGAATGCAAAAAAGACCACTCCATTCTATCATAAGCCTTGCTCATATCCAACTTAAGAGCCATACAACCGTGTTTACCTTGCTGTTTACGTCTCAAGTAGTGGAGGATCTCAAATGAGACCAAAACATTGTCCGAGATGAGACGACCCAGAATGAAAGCGCTCTGAAGCTCAGAAATCACCTTAGACAATAAACCCTTGAGACGGTTAGCCAAAACTTTAGAAATCACTTTGTACAGCACATTACACAGAGCAATAGGTCTCAAATCTCCCATAACTACAGGCGTTTTCTTCTTAGGAATAAGCACAAGATTGGTAGCATTAAGATCTTTAGGCATCACCTTATTCCGAAAAAAAATTCTGAACAAGCCGAACCACATCATGACCCACAATATGCCAGCACTTCTGATAAAACGCAGGAGTCATCCCATCAGGACCCGGAGACTTATCAAGGTGCATCTGAAAAACCGCTGAGCGAACTTCCTCTTCCAAGACCGGTTGAAGTAACATAGCATTGTCGTCATCACTTATCGAAGGCTGAATTTTATCTAACACATCACTCCCATGAGACCCCAAAGAATGGAAAATATCAGTAAAATAATTAACCATTACCTGAGGTAAGCCAGACTCCCACTTAAGCCAATCGCCCGCCTCATTCTGCAGTTGATGAATGAAGTTGTTTTTGCGACGAGAACTAGCTGCAGCATGAAAATATTTTGTGTTTCTATCCCCTTCTTTCAACCAAAGTTGCTTAGATCGCTGACGCCAAAAGATTTCTTTTTGATGGTAAATCTCAGCAAGTTGCTTCTTTGCAGCACGGTACTCAACCAGGGATGAATCATCAGAACAATTCTTCAAGGTACCAATTCTTCTTTTGCAGCTTTGAATCCTCTCTTTAAAATTACCCGTCAAATCATGACCCCAAGTTGCCAGAGGTTCCTGAACAGCCACAATCTTATCCACAATGTCGTTAGAAGTGCAACTACCCCATTGTTCTTGAATGATAGAAAAACAATTCTCTTCACGAAGCCAAGCATTCTCAAACCGGAAAGCTTTCCTAGAAGGAGAAGGAACCCGAAAGGAAGGATCAAGAAGCAAAGGGCAGTGATCAGACGTGGTGAACAATAGATTAATGAACCGAGAATTTGGAAATAAATCAATCCATCCCAAACTGGCAAGAGCTCTATCCAACCGGACCTCAATAAAATTATCAGTATCCCTACCCTTCTCCCAAGTGAACGGATGACCAACTAACTCCAAGTCCACTAAATCACAATCGGCAACTGCTTGTTGAAAACCTTCAAGAAGCGAATTAGGATACGGATTCCCACCTCGCTTATCAACTTGACTCAGAACGTTATTCAGATCACCAATAATACACTAAGGGAGAGTCGATTCTGCTTTCAAAGTTCGCATAAGATTCCAAGTGTTCCTTCGAAGAGCCCGGTTTGGTTCCCCATAAATACCCATAAGCCGCCAATCAAACAACTCATTGTGATTAACAATCAAATCAATATGGTTTTGAGAGTAACCACTAACCTCAGCGTCAGATTGCTCTTTCCACATCATAGCTAAGCCACCACTCCTACCTTGCGCATCCACCGAGAACATTCCTTCATACCCAAGTTGAGAAGAAAGTAACTCCAACCGAGGTTTCAAGCTTAAAGTTTCACAAAGAAAAATAAAAGTGGGTTTCTTTTGATAAACCATATCTTTGAGGAATTTAACCGTCCCTGGGTTCCCAAGCCCATGGCAATACCAGCTCAATATACTCATAATGATTGGCGAACCCGATCGAACGAGTCCGCCATTAAATCGTTTTTTGAGTGAGTTCCCTTGTCTTGGCCCAAAATTACATCACAATTCTCCACTAGCCCATTCGGCCCACTAATGATGTCTTGGCCCAATCTTTTTCTTTTAGTTTCAAGAAAAACCATACCCTCCTCATCAATGTCCAAATCAGATGCCACCTCATTAACACTTTTATTTCCTAAAATAACTTCTCCAACAACTTCATTATTGTGCACGGCACAATTTCCCACAAAACTTGCATGGCTATTAATCAAATCCCTATTCCCATGCATCAATCCTTGACCCACCATTCTAGGAATCCCACCTTGCTGCCTATCACTAACTTATTAATTCTTCGTTGAATCCACGCATAGAACTTAGAATTGCACTCTCAGTATATAGAATGCTCTATATGTTCCACCATATAGACACATCATTAGTTATCCTCATCAATGTGATCAATGATCCTCTATATGAATGATCTACACTGTAAAGGGATTAGATTACCGTAACACCCTACAATGTATTTTATCCTTAAAACACTTGACCCCGTATAAATGATATTTCAGCTTATGTGAAATGAGTACTCTACAATTTATGTTCATTTGGTCAAGCTCGAAGGAGATCATCCTTTGCTTACTATTCGCCAGATAGAAGCTATAGATTCCATGTTTATGATAGCGCTCCCACTCAATTGCACTATCATGTTCCCAAAATGTACATATCACCCTGACCTAAAAGTACGCTTAACTAACAAATCAAAGAACACGAATAGCCTTTCAAGATTGAGCCTAATCATAACAGGATTAAGAACATTTGATCTAGGATCAACTAGGCGATATTGACTTGAATATATATTATGGTAAGTTTAATAAATCTAAGTCAAAGTTCAATATCGGTCCCTTCCGATGCATACTCCATGCATCCAACCTGAGCTTTACTTTAACCAATGCTCTGGAAAGAACATAGCATTTCTCCAAATGCAAGTAAACTCTGTTGTAGATTATCATATCAGTAAAACCCTATGTCTGATAAATCTAGGAAACTTTTATTCACATAGTAATGTTTACTTTCCAATGTGTTGACGGCACAATAAACAGGATCAAGTATGTGAAAAGGGTTTCAGATGAATTTATACATTATGTACATATAATCATGAAATAAATCATGTGAACCATGCAACATTAAATGTTATTTCTAATCTATATTAATAAGTAAATCTGATTATATTGAAATGAGTTTTATTTAGGGCATAAAACCAAACAATCAATACCATTTAGTTTTCTTAGACATAATTCACGGTACCTTGTCGTAGTGGGAGAGTTTCTAGGAACTCACCTTCTTATGACTTGGGAGACACTAGTGATTTAAAATCCATTGTGAGTTTAAACAAGTAATGGATTGTCAAGATAAGAAACTAAGAAGAAAAGCCAATAGAACTATGGTTTAATCCATTCACATGGAGTAACCTAGACTTTCTATTACAAGGACATAAAAGGAAATTTTCGTTAATAAGTCTATTCAATGGACTTAACAAAACTTCTTGTTCCTAGTATTATAGGTTTGAGTTTATCTAAACCTATGGCTTACGGTATACCTAGTAATTACTTACTCTAATGCAAGTAACTTACTTTAGTAAGATGCTGAAGCATTTTCTTTCTAATGGCAATCTATAGAAGCTTCTCGACTTCTAGGCATAGATTTTATTTATCTAAGAAAAAGTCTCAACTATTCCAGAAAAGATAAAGCCATGAAAGAATTTCTTATATCAACAGTGAGAGGTCTCAGATATGCTTTAGTATGCCTTAGACCAGACACCTGCTGTTGAGTGGGAGTAATGAGTAGGTATCAGATTAATCCAGGAGAAGAACATTGGAAGACAATCAAGTAAATCTTAAGATTAAGAAGAGGAACTATATGTTATTCGATAAGGGTGTGTTTAAAACTCTTAGACTACACCACATCAAATTACAAAATTTGCCTTTGTGGTAGAAAATCTTTTTGATAAGATGGTGATTACTCTGGGGGTGGAATAGTGATTTTGGAGAAGTGTAAAAACCTATTCTAAGTCTCTAGGTCTACCAGGAAGGGACTGAATGTTAAAGTTGCAGGAAAGATACTTATTCAGTCTAAGGAAAGTTCTATACATTTTTGGCACCATTCCAAATTGCCTTAACTACAAGTGTTACTTCCTGAATAACCAAGAAGTAGTTAACAAAGGTATAGAATTCAGTATCCCAAGAGAGTAGACATATAGAGAGGAATTTCACATTATCAATGATTTTGTGATTAAGGAAGAGTAATGGTGGAGAAAAGGTTGTGTTTAATTCAACCTTTCAGATCCTATTACGAGGAGTTTACTACTACTACACTTGATTTGTATATCAAGGTGTTGAGATTATTTGAAATGCACATTTTATTTTATATTAGTGCAATTGGGAGTTTGTTGGGTTTTATGCCCTAAATAAAACTCATTTCAATATAATCAGATTTACTTATTAATATAGATCAGAAATAACATTTAATGTTGCATGGTTCACATGATTTATTTCATGATTACATGTACATAATGTATGAATTCATCTGAAACCCTTTTCACATACTTGATCCTGTTTATTGTGCTGTCAACACATTGGAAAGTAAACATGACTGTGTGAATAAAGATTCCTAGATTTATCAGACATAGGGTTTTACTGATATGATAATCTACAACAGAGTTTACTTGCATTTGGAGAAATGCTATGTTCTTTCCAGAGCATTGGTTAAAGTAAAGCTCAGGTTGGATGCATGGAGTATGCATTGGAAGGGACCGATATTGAACTTTGACTTAGATTTATTAAACTTACCGTAATATCCATTCAAGTCAATATCGCCTAGTTGATCCTATATCAAATGATCTTAATCCTGTTATGATTAGGCTCAATCTCATGAGGCTATTCGTGTTCTTTGATTTGTTAGTTAAGCTTACTTTTAGGTCAGGGTGATACGTACATTTTGGGAACACGGTAGTGCAATTGAGTGGGAGCGCTATCATAAACATGGAATCTATAGCTTCTATCTGGCGAATAGTAAGTAAAGGATGATCTCCTTCGAGCTTGACCAAACGAAAATAAATGGTGGAGATCTCATTTCACATAAGCTGAAATATCATTTATACGGGGTTAAGTGTTTTAAGGATTAAATACATTGTAGGGTGTAACGGTAATCTAATCCCTTTACAGTGTAGATCATTCATATAAAGGATCATTGATCAAATTAGGATTATAACAATGGATAACTAATGATGTGTCTATATGGTGGAACATATAGAGTGTAACGTCCCCGCTTCAAGCCTCCATTGGGCCCTTACACCCACGGACTAATGGCTCTTATACACGAGTTCGTCACTCTGGCTGCTTTCTGGATTGATGACTGACCCTACAGATCAACACAAGTGTTTTCAGCGTGCTTTGTCCTCACTCACACGCATCCTGGGAAAACTTCCCAGGAGGTCACCCATCCTTGAAATTACTCCAGGCCAAGCACGCTTAACTATGGAGTTCTTTCGAGATGGGCTACCGAAAAACAAGATGCACCTTGTTGATATAGGTAGTACCAATCAATCCATTTAAGCTCTATTTAACTGTGTAGTCCCATACCTACACAGTCTCATAATCATCCCACTTGACCTTCCCCAGGCGATGTGGGATTGCACAGCTTACCCGGTGTTTCCCCTTACGGATCCCGGGACTACTGACTGTCACAATCACCCCCCCTTACGGGGTCCGACGTCCTCATCGACCACACTTCCGGCTGGGTCAAGGCTCTGATACCATTTGTAACGTCCCCGCTTCAAGCCTCCATTGGGCCCTTACACCCACGGACTAATGGCTCTTATACACGAGTTCGTCACTCTGGCTGCTTTCTGGATTGATGACTGACCCTACAGATCAACACAAGTGTTTTCCGCGTGCTTTGTCCTCACTCACACGCATCCTGGGAAAACATCCCAGGAGGTCACCCATCCTTGAAATTACTCCAGGCCAAGCACGCTTAACTATGGAGTTCTTTCGAGATGGGCTACCGAAAAACAAGATGCACCTTGTTGATATAGGTAGTACCAATCAATCCATTTAAGCTCTATTTAACTGTGTAGTCCCATACCTACACAGTCTCATAATCATCCCACTTGACCTTCCCCAGGCGATGTGGGATTGCACAGCTTACCTGGTGTTTCCCCTTACGGATCCCGGGACTACTGACTGTCACATAGAGCATTCTATATACTGAGAGTGCAATTCTAAGTTCTATGCTTGGATTCAACGAAGAATTAATAAGTCAGTGAATTTAGGTTATAAATTCTTGATCTGCTTATTGGAAGCTCGGTTATATAGACCCATGGTCCCCGCACTAGTTGAGATAATATTGCTTGTAAGACTCATATAATTGGTTTTGATTAATCAATTATAATTCTCAAATTAGACTATGTCTTTTTGTGAATTTTTCATTAAGTAAGGGCAAAATTGTAAAGAAAGAGTTTTCGGGGCATATTTGTTAATTATGATACTTTGTATGGTTAAATTAATAAATATGATAAATGAAAATATTATTTAATAATTATTTATAGTTATTAAATAGTTAGAATTTGCATTTAAATGGTTGAATTTGAAAATTGGCGTTTTTGAGAAAATCAGATGCAGAAAAGATAAAACTGCAAAATTGCAAAAAGTGAGGCCCAAATCCACTTGGCATGGCCGGCCACTTTTGTAGGGTTTTTCCTCTGATATTTTCATTATTTTAATGCCAAATAATTCAAACCTAACCCTAGTGGAATGCTATAAATAGATAGTGAAGGCTTCAGGAAATTAACACTTAAATTTTCTACTTTTTCATTCAGAAAAAACTGAGCCTCTCTCTCTCCCTATCTTTGGCCGACCCCACTCTCTTTCTCTTCCTCCTTGAGATTTCGAAATTCTTAGTGTTAGAGTAGTGCCCACACACAGCAAGTGATACCTCAATCATAGTGAGGAAGATCGTGAAGAAAGACTTTCAGCAAGAAGGAGTTTCAGCACTAAAGAATCAGAGAAAGAGATCCAGGTTCAGATATTGATAATGTTCTGCTACAGAAAGGAATCAAGGGCTAGATATCTGAACAAAAGGAGTCATTATATTCCGCTGCACCCAATGTAAGGTTTACTAAACTTTATATGTGTTTATTTCATCGTTTTAGAAAGTTCATATTTAGGGTGTTAATCAACATACTTGTGAGTAGATCTAAGATCCTGGTAAAATAATTTCCAACATCATGTTCTTTGATTTATTAGTTAAGCCTACTTTTGGGTCAGGGTGATACGTATATTTTGGGAACATGATAGTATGATTGAGTGGGAGTGCTAAACATAAATATGGAATCTATAGCTTCTACTGGTGTATAGAAGTCAAGTGATGATTCCCTTCGAGCTTGGCAAATAGAAGTAAATGGATGAGCTCTTGTTTAACTGACTAATTATTAGATCACTAAACACCATTTACAGGTAGCTAAGTGTTTTAAGGGGCAAAATACATTGAGGGGTGAGAACGGTAAAGAAATCCCATCTCGATGTAGATCATCTATATAGAGGATCTTTAAATCACAATAAGATTATAACAATGGTTAAATGAGATAGCATATTGATATCGTGAAACATATAATATGCTCTATATAAGTCTGAGAGTGCAATTCTAAGTTCTAAGAGTGGATTCAACGAAGAATTAATAAGTAGGAATTTACTGGGTAAATTTGGTTCACTTATTGGAAGCTCAGATATAGATCCATGGTCCCCATTCTAGTTGAGAACATTCTGCTTGTAAGACTCATTAATTGATTCGTGATTGATCAATTATAATTCTAAAGTTAGACTATGTCTAATTTTATGAATTTTCACTAAGCAGGGGTGAAATTGTAAAGAAAAGAGATTCTAGGTTTATTAATTTATTAATGGACTTTATATGTCTAGTTAATAATTAAATTAAATGACAATATTATTTAATAATCTATTTTAGTTATTAAATAATTAGTTTTGGCATTTAAAAGGTTAGAATTAGAAAATTGGCATTTTTGAGAAAATAGAAATAAAATTTGATAAAACTGCAAAATCAAGTGGGGCCCACTAACACACCATGGCCGATCACTATTTATGGAGTTTCAAATTGATTTTTTCATTATTTTAATGCCAAATAATTCCTAACCTAAACCTAGTAGTTGCCTATAAATAGAAAGTGATGGCTCAGTCAAAACACAAGTTTTCAATAACCTTTTCTGACTGAAATTTCTCTCTTCAGAAAAACTGAGGCTTCCCTAGTTTCTATACCTGGCCGAAATCCCTCTTCTCTTTTCTTCTTCATAAATTTCGAACCCTAGTGAAAGAGTGAGTGCGCACACATAGCAAGCAGTAACTCAATCATAGATTGGAAGACTGTGAAGGATCAAACTTGAAGAAGAAGGACATTCGGGGTCAGATCTTGATTATACTCTGCTACAGAAAGGATACAAGGGTTAGAGATCTGAGCGGAAGGAGACATTAATTCTGCTGCATCAATGTAAGGTTTTCTTAACTTTATATGTGTTTAATTTATCGTTTTAGAAAGTTCATATTTAGGGTGTTTAAACAACATACTTGTGAGTAGATCTAAGATCCTGGTAAAATAAATTCCAACAACTGGCCTCAGAGCCATGGTAATTGTTTGCTTGCAAGAAATTTGGACTTTAAAACGATTATTTGTTATTTGGATGGTTTCATGTTGTATTGAGTGTTATATGATGATTGATTGATGTTTGTAAATTTTCGTGAAAAATAATTGAAATTTTGTTTCTGGAATAATTTTTATTGGATAGTATGGAAAAAATTAAGCAAGTTACTTTTTTACAGAACTCAATTTCGTTTTAATTTGAATCAGTTATGATTTTTCGAAGATTAGAAAAAAAATAAGGTGACTGTGCATCTTCACGCGCGCGCGGAACCGAGTTAACCTCGGTCACACGCGTGTTCAGACAGGATTTTGTCTGAACAGCGCTCGCAGATTCGTGTCTAATCCCTCCCTATGCGCGCGTGAATGCTGCAACTTCCCCTGTCCGCCGAGGTTTCTCGGCCAGTCCCTCCAGTGTGCGCGCGCGGACAGTATGCTTGGCATACTGTCCGTACAGCTGACAAATTTTTCGTTTTTCTTCGTTTTTTCATGCTTTTTCATGGAATTAACTTCCGATTTTTTGTGTAGTTTTGTATTTATAGATTTACTATTCCTAATTCAATTCTAATTATCATAATTAATTTATTTAATATTTTTTTTTATTTTAATTAATGATATTAGTGTAATTTTAATTTGAAATTAGTAAATATCTATCTTTTGCTTAATTATCTATCTTATTTTTAAATTTGATTATATCTTATCTTATTTTTAAATTTAAGGTCAGATATTAAATTTTTTTTAAATTAATTTTTTTAAAAAATATTTTGACCTTATTTAAATTTAAAATAAGATAACTATAATCATGTAATTTTAAATAGATGTAAGATATTTTGCTAACTTTTAAATTTTGTTATTTTATTTATTTAAATTAAATTTAAAATCTGAAAAAGATATTTAATTTATCTTTTCTAATTTTTATTTATAAAATAACATTTAATTTTTAAAAGTAGTTAGCAAATTTTAAAATGATATTTAGGTTAGTTGAAACCTAATTTTTCAAAATTTTAAATGTTTATTTTTAATAATTTCGAAATTTAAATTAATAATATTTTTTTTATTTTCAAAAATAAATAATTTTTTTTTAAAATTTTTTTGAAAATTAAATATTAATTTTATTTTTATTTAATTATTTATTTTTCGAAATTTATTTATTTAAAATTAAATAAATCCTACTTCCAACTATCGAGCTAACCTTGTTGCAGGAGTATGTGGTTTTAGCTTGTGTGTAAGTTTTCAAAACCTATTATTACTTGATTGCAAATAGTCATGGTTAACTTGTTGACAGATCCAATGATCGGATTTTAACTCATGGCTCCCTTGGTCAAGTTAATAATTTGTAACAGGTAAATTTTACAATCTTCTTTCATCTGTGTATGACCTAGCAGCATGATAGGATCCATCCAAGTGTGTACCTGTGTGACCCTATGTGTTTATTTTATTATATAGATGCATATAGGTTGTTGCTAAATAAAATGTCACATTGTGATAGATTTTATTTAGGTCCATTTAGTTCTTGGACCTATTCAATTAATAACAGTTATTTATTTTAAAGTTAAATTCCTCTCTTTTGAGCCTTGTGTGAGAGTTGGGAGCCATAGAAGTGGGTACGACATACTGAACCCAGCATCCCCTCACATGAACTACCCCAATTGTGAAGGTCCATTTACCTGATTTAAATAACTGTACTAGGTTAATTATATTAGTTTGACCTAATAAAATTGAATTAGCAACATAATTAACTTTTAAAATATATGAAATTTATTTTCATTTTAATATTTTAAAGTTAATTTTAAGAAAAACACTTTTAGTTTTAGATATTATTTCTAGAAAAACTATTTGTATTTTTCTTGTATTTAATTAAATATAGAATTTTAACTAACTAGATTCTTTCTGGAACTTATTTAATTAAATATTCCTATTTAAGTTATAAATCTGTTGTATCAACTGATTTTTCTTATCTAACTTAAATTTGAATATTTTATTTTAAACTAAGTTGAGGAATCCTAGGCATTAGTTATTAAAGATTCTTAAGATATTTTTTAAGTTAATATCTTTTCGAATATTAACTTAAAATGGAATATTTTAGATATTTTTTTAGGTTAATATCTTTTCGAATATTAACTTTAAAAGATATCTTCAAATTAAGTGGTTATAACTTAATTTTTGATATTTAATTAAATCTAAATTTGAAATTATTTAAGTTTTAGATTTTTTCTATATAACTTAAATTAGATAGTTTTCAAATTTTTGTTGAAAAGATACTTAGTCAAATAAGATATTTTCTAGATAGTTATTTCTAGACTACTTATTATTTCTAATATTTAAATAGGAAAATATTATAAATTGTGAGATTAATAATTTAAATAATTAATTTTGGTACAATTTTATTTAAGTATATTTTCCCTAGTATTAAACTAGAAATTAATAATTAAGCCTTCTCTACACTTAATTATTTATTTCTTGAATTTAATACATTTAATTAACTTGAAAATTTAAATATCTAAGTTGATTTTCATCATGATACTTAAATATTTATTTTTCATGACACTTAATTAAATAAAAAATTATTTTAAGTTGAAATTTAATTTTTCAACTTAAATTTAAAAATTTTCAAAAATATATATTTTTCTATATTTTATTAATCAATTTCGAAATTTGCATTTTAATTATGCAATATTTTCGAATTTTTTTATTTTGAAAAATAGATTGAGTTGTAAATTAATTATTTATTTTAATTAATTCTTGGGCCAACTTAAATCAATGATTTTTTCATCTATTGATTAATTTAAAATAAATGAATTTAAAATATATATATATTATTAGAAATTGAATTAACTAGTCAAAAGAAAATCTAGATAGGTGATATTTTTGCTTAATGTATTTCTTTTCTTTCTATTTTTATTATTTTTTCGAAAATTGTATAATTATACTTAATTATACTTAATTTTTCGAATACAATAAATATATTCTCAAGGAAATTTTTAAGTTGGAAATTAATCTAATTTAATTCAACTTAAATTAATTTCCTTAATATTTATATTTAAGATTATTACTAAGATGGAAATAATTAATTTTATTTCAATCACCATCTAAGTATAATTTTATAAATATTATATTAAATTCTTATTTTTAAATTTTAATTCTAAATTTCGAATTTAATGAGAGTATATTTATTAGAATAATAAAGAAAATACATTTTAAAGAATGAGCTTTATTATTATTAAGATATTCGATCTCCATTGTGGGTTTTACATCGCGTTTGTTTTAGTGAGTAATCCTCCCTAATGGAGGAACGTTCATTAGCAATTTCGCACCGTTTAATCTCGAAAGATAAGTAGTTTGTAAGTGTTTTATATGGTATAGATCACCCTAATGGTGGCGACCATATTTGACTTGCTAATTGTGAAACAATGGTAGTAGCTCATAAGATAGAATAGCCTTGACTCTCGCCTAAACGGGACAACGCTGGATTCCAATCTTGATCGAATAAAAGGTTGCTAGAATGTTTAACATTTTAGATGAGCTGACAACTCTATTCAATGGATGGTAGCTTTGACTCTCACCTAAACAGGACACTGATATCAGTTTATTGAAAAACCTTGAAAATTATTTAGGATTGAGCTTTTTTTAAGTATTTTCTCATATAATTCCTAATTGCTATGTGCTTATAATTTCTGAATTGATTTTGTGTAAAACCATTATTAATTTCTATTTGTTGATTTCTATTATTTTGTAGTATCCTGTATTATCAAAATGAATCCCATGTTATCACTGTTGACTGAAAACAAGCTGAATGGATCTAACTTTAATAAGTGGAATGAGAACATTAATATTGCTCTCATAGGAGAAAGTGCCTTGTTTGTTTTAACTGAGACGTCACCTAAAGTGCCTGGGGACAATGCTTCCAAAGCTATGAAAGAAAAGTATGAGCGTTGGCAGAAAGCAAATGACAAAGCTCTATACTTTATGCTTTCTATCATGGTTGACACCCTCAAAACTCGGTTTTGTAAAACCGAGAAGGCTGATGAAGTTATGACAAAGTTAAATGAGCTATTCGGTAAGGCATCACTTCAGTCACGCTTTGACGCGACTAAAAAGTACATTAATGCACGGATGGAACCTCATCAAAACGTGCGTGACCATGGTCTCCTAATGTCAAGTTAATTCCAAGAAGCCCAGGATCATGGTGCTGAAATGGACAGTGCTACTCAAGTAAGCCTTATCTTGAATAGCCTGACTCCAGCATTTCTACCTTACACATCAAATTATGTCATGAATAAGAAGGAAATTGACTTTCATGAATTAGTCAATGACCTTCAAACTTATGAAAATTTGATTGGAAGACCCAAGAAGAAAGGGAGTAAACCTCACAATCCTGGAAATGGTAACGGGACGAACAAACCTGAAGCAAATGTTGCCTCTACTTCGAAGCCCAAATCGAAGAAGAAGTGGAAGAACACCAAGAAGCGAAGAAAAGCCATGAAGAATAAAAAGGTTGCTCTTTCTGGTGATGCTACACTTAAAGGAAAGTGTTTCAACTGCAATGAAAAAGGTCATTGGAAACCCCAATGTCCTAAACTTCTTGAAAAGAAACAAGGTATTTCTATTTATAAACTTTAAGAGTTTTAGTGAATTGTTATCCAATTGGATTTATGATTCTGGACTAACTTTGTTTATTTGTTTTCTTCAACTTATAGGCCAAGGTACTTGAACTCAGATGAGTTGGATCGGAAAGCTGGACCAAGGGTGAAATCGTCCAGATGAAGATGAAGCTCTTCAATTTATTTTTGAATTAATTGTTTTAGTTTAAAGAGAATTTGGATTTCCAATTTTAGATAGGGATATTTATCCCTGTTTTCTCAGATTGTTGCAATACATTTTTTTATTATTATTATTATTAATAAAGTTTATTTTCGAAATTATACATTGCAATTTATGAGATTGAGCTTCATTTATTTTATCTTCATCAACAATTACCACATTATTGTTATAGGCATAAATCTACCCTCCCCGCGAGAAAGACTTGTCTGTAGAGAACTCGCTGTATTGAAGGTGGCTCGCAATATTATAGTACTCGCAGTACCGAAAGAAAGGATCTCGCAATATTAACTTAAAGAGACCTCGCTATAGTAAGAAAGGCACACCTCGCATATTTGGTGAACTCGCAGTACTAATAGGAAAAGGCGCAAATATATACACCAATCAACGGAAGTCAACAGTCAAGCATTCAAGGAGCATTCATGACAAACGTTACACATATTTTATAACCGTTGTAATTAATTTGATTAATAAGCCTGTTATTATTATTATTATTATCATTTTGTAACGGTCTCATTATGGCTATTATTTGTAACTGATTCCTACTACCTATAAGTAGGGGCTTCCCCCTCCATTCAAAGGGGGCTGATCTGAATAAAAGAAAGAGAGCTAGAGTACTCTTTTCAACAGTGGATTAGGCAGGCCAAGCCCGAAGCTCCTGCTGAACCACTATATTTTTCTGTGTCTATTTTATACTATTCACAATACTCGCGTATATTATACACTATATTCTTTGAGTACTCGACATTCTAAGTGAGTACTCGCGTATCTATTTTTTGGTATCCAAGCAACCCTTGGATACTCGCACAAAACTGGTGTTGTCGAAATTTGCTCGACAACAATTGGCGCCGTCTGTGGGAATCATTTTTTTTTATGATTTTTGGAGGAAAATCATAACGTGATTAACCGGGTATACACAGAATCAACATGTTCAGTCAAACAAGATGTGAGCAATCTCAGCCCCGACACTTAGAGATCAACGAAAATCAAGAGATCATCAACAGCACTGTTCAGAGCAACACAAAGAATTCCATGAGGAAAATTCACATCAGCAAAATCAAATAAACATCTCCGTTTGAGATTATCCACAAACTCCCGTGAAGAGACAAACATCCCGACCTGAGGAAAATTCCCAAGAAGGAATTACTCTTACTGCTATCTCGGGTTACGGAGTTGCCCAGATTCTGAAGACGCTCTTATTTTGGAACCGCTCAAGCATAGATGCACTTCGACTTTCGGTCTCCTTTGAAGAGACCACAAATAACGAAGAACAGGATATAAATCCTACTTTCACAACAAGTCTTTATTATAGCAATACCAGGGGCAGAAGCAATGGCAAAGAGTTCTTACCAAAATGGCCCCAAAGCAACCATAACAAGATGGTCAAAAGTTATCGCCGCGAGGAGAATCGCAACCTTCGAGAATCTCAAAGGTCAGATAAGAAGTCGCATGAAACACATACCGAACATTCTGGAAATGACGACCTCGCACCGTTGAAGAAATCATTACAACGGTGGCATAGCAAAGAAAATCGCACTAAGAAATAAGCAGTGATAAGGGTGCTCAACAAAGAAAGAACAAATCGTTCTCACTCACCATGTTGTCGTTCTCATTGCTGGAAGAGAATCTAATCGGTGAACCCAAGCGACATCTCCATCAGAAACAACTCAATAAATTTCATCATGCATCGTAGCCAAACGCTAAAACGGCTTGATGAAATCAATACATTAAATTCTAAAGGAGGCAGCTCAACGGATGGAAGGAAGGGTCAAAAAAAAAGTGCATGAAAAATAATATAAATTAAGAAAGAAGCTGTTACGAAAAGGAGGGACTTGAAGGAGCTAAGAGTTGAAATGCCATTATCGACGCTGCTACAAACGAAGGAGGAGATTTGTAAACTAGGAAAGCCCTACTAAAGTTTTGGGCCTTGAATTAATTTCTTGAGAAGGATAAAGTCCAATTTCCACGAGGAAAGCAAATGTAAAAGACAATTAATTGGGAGTGGGCCCACTGAAATTTGACAGAGAGAATATTGAATATAGGTACGTGACCTGGTGAAATTTTGCATAGTTAATTATGGAATTATGATAAAGTGAGCTGAATTTAGAAGTCGCATCATATCCCACGAAATATGATAACTCGCTGGTCAAACCTCTCCCATATTTCAGTCAGGTGCTCTTAATTTACTTATATATATATATTCTTTTTTCTTCGTAAAGAAAGTTAACTATAGGATGAAAATACGTGTATGTGGTCTTGCAAAATTTGAGACCAAATTTTATTGCAATTGCGAAATTGGCAAACCCCACGTGTGCACATTCTCGCATAACTGCTCAACAAAATTATTATTGCGCTTATACATAATTGCAAATAGGCGAGCCTAATATAGTGCTCATTTTTGCGTCATTTAACAAATTCACTATTATATTTTTATTTGCAAATTGGCGAGCCTTACACGTGCTCATTTTTTGCAAAATTACTTGACAAGTTCACAATTATACTTATGTACTCTCAAAGAGGCGAGTTCAAACACTCATTTATGTATGCTAAAATACCAAGTATATGGCAAACTCGCGATAGTGCTCAATTATTTTTACCCATTAGCACATCGCAGATATGTCCAATGCCTCGCTTAGGCACCACTCCGATTCAATCGGACAGCACAAACCCAAAAGGTTTGCTGGCTAGCGTCTCAGAAAAATAAAAGAATCGAACCCTACTAAAAAGGTTCGGACGATGAATTAATTACCAAAGGCAAAAGACTTTTTTGTCTCATTTTAGGGCCCGATGGCCCACTTGGTAAATACCACACTCTTATATATCGAATATATAAAAGTGAAGAGGTACGATACATTAGAGGAACGAGAAGGAATCAATCAACGCCTGGACGCTATATGTGCGGATAGCCCAAACGCCTACAGATTACGAGGTGCACTTTTTCCTTTATTTTAATCAAGTCCAACACTTTGGTCAAATAATTATTCTATATTTGATAAATTATTATCCGTTAACTTCTAAGGGGAATAGAAATGCATCTGAATGCATGATAAAGCTATGTGCTCATTTTACTTGCAAAGTAGAGTGAAACATGACACTTATTTCTTGCATAATTATTTATGAGCGTATTGCAATACCTATTTTTTTATAATCACAAATTGGCGAGCCCAGTGTGTGCTCATTTTTGCATGATACTTAGAGCCAACTATAATGCTCATTTTTGTATACGCTCACAAATAATTGGCAAGTCGAAAATAGTGTTCATTTTTGCCCACGATTATGCTTATCTAATCGCAAATTGGTGAGCACTGTCTGTGCTCATTTTTGCATGACTATTTAGGAGCCAAGTATGCTCTTCATACATTTATTCGTTCATTGGCGAGCCCAATGTGTGCTCATTTTTTGCATAATTATTTGGGCCAACTATGCTCATTCTTAAGTAATCGCAAATTGGCGAGCTACGTGCGTTCATTTTTGCTTAATTATTTAGTGAGTCTATTGCAATAATTATTTTAATAATCATAAATAGGCGAGTCCAAAGACTCATTTTTGCATGATAAAATAACAAGTTTATTGCAAACCCCTGATGGTGCTCGGTACTTTTAATACTAGCACATCGTATATATGGCCAAATCTATGCCTTATTTGGACGATTCATGAAAAAATTGCCTCTCCATCCTAACGGACAGTACAGACTCCAAAGAGTTCTGCTGACAGGGCATCTTGAAAATATAAATGATGATCGACAGTCATTATGAAAACCTCGATAAGGTAAAACTAAAGATCACCTGCAATGTGACAGATCAAATGTCCCTCAAGAAAAGTTCAATGATTAGACAGCAACATGTCATCGCAAGAACTAGGGGCATGATAAGAGAGCAATTCCCACAGTATTTCCTTGCATGATCGAAACTTGCGAGAAGGTGCGACCGAGATAGGGTCTAGTCGCACACTATGCATTGCATAGTAAAAAGAATAAAAGTGGGACGTAGAGAGAAGTTAGCACAGTCGAGACATATATCGAATATATGTGATGACCCGGTGTTTCTCCCTCGAGCCTATGTAAAGACTGCATCTTTACCAGCATTTGGTCTGGATGATCAATGTGCATGACAACTCGACCAGAACCTGCGAGTTCTATGTTGTCAGCACACGAATGCCCGATATGCGACCCGTTTAGTCGCAGGCATTCCATGAATTAAGAACCTCGACAGGTTCATACATGAATGCCCGATATGCGACCCATTTAGTCGCAGGCACTCCATGTAATAAGAACCCTGAGAGATTCCTACACAAATGCTTGATATGCGACCCATTTAGTCGCAGGCATTCCATGTAATAAGAACCCCGAGAGGTTCGTACACGAATGCTTGATATGCGACCCATTTAGTCGCAGGCATTCCATGTAATAAGAACCCCGAGAGGTTCGTACACGAATGCTTGATATGCGACCCATTTAGTCGCAGGCATTCCATGTAATAAGAACCCTGAGAGGTTCGTACACAAATGCTTGATATGCAGCCCATTTAGTCGCAGGCATTCCATGAAATAAGAACCCCGAGAGGTTCATACATGAATGCCCGATACGCGACCTGTTTAGTCGTAAGCATTCCATGAAATAAGAACCCCGAGAGGTTCATACACGAATGCCCGATACGCGACCTGTTTAGTCGTAAGCATTCCATGAGTTAAGAACCCTGAGAGGTTCGCACAACAAAATAAACCTCGAGAAGTTTGTGCATTTATTTGAACCCCGTAAGGTTCATACATCAGTGCAAACTCCGAGAAGTTCATGTATCAATTAGAACCTCACAAGGTTCATAATAACCCCGATAGGTTCAGACACCGATGAAAACCCCGCGAGGTCCATGCATCAATATGAACCACGAGCGGTTCACACATCCAAAAGAATCCCGCGAGATTCACATTTTTATTGTGCGATGGTCTTATAAGAAACCTGCGAGTTTAGATAACCAATCGAAAATGTGACACACAACATGAATAAGGCATCATGATCTCCGACAAACGCGGGCTTGGACTATTTTTAGTTCTCCAGCACAGAGCAAGCTATACTGAAGAACTAGGGGCATGTGTTATAGGCATAAATCTACCCTCCCCGCGAGAAAGACTTGTCTGTAGAGAACTCGCTGTATTGAAGGTGGCTCGCAATATTATAGTACTCGCAGTACCGAAAGAAAGGATCTCGCAATATTAACTTAAAGAGACCTCGCTATAGTAAGAAAGGCACACCTCGCATATTTGGTGAACTCGTAGTACTAATAGGAAAAGGCGCAAATATATACACCAATCAACAGAAGTCAACAGTCAAGCATTCAAGGAGCATTCATGACAAATAATAGACATATTTTATAACCGTTGTAATTAATTTGATTAATAAGCCTGTTATTATTATTATTATTATTATCATTTTGTAACGGTCTCATTATGGCTATTATTTGTAACTGATGCCTACTACCTATAAGTAGGGGCTTCCCCCTCCATTCAAAGGGGGCTGATCTGAATAAAAGAAAGAGAGCTAGAGTACTCTTTTCAACAGTGGATTAGGCAGGCCAAGCCCGAAGTTCCTGCTGAACCACTATATTTTTCTGTGTCTATTTTATACTATTCACAATACTCGCGTATATTATACACTATATTCTTTGAGTACTCGACATTCTAAGTGAGTACTCGCGTATCTATTTTTTGGTATCCAAGCAACCCTTGGATACTCGCACAAAACTGGTGTTGTCGAAATTTGCTCGACAACAATTATATTTATATGTTTGTATGTGTGAGTGTTTTTATTATTGATGCGAATTCTATTATATTTACAACTCTTCATAGAGTTATATTAAATAAACACTAGAAACTATTTCTATGTTTATTAATAATTGTTAATTCTAATACAATTATTAAGAATTTGTTTAATAAAAGGATCTTTTGATCTGATAGGGGTGGAAAAAAGTTAAGAAAACTATGCAGTTCAACGATCTTTTATATCTAATGAACTCAGGATAGTATTCAACTCCACATAAACTCTATCACACTTAGAGAATCATGATCTTTACAACCTTTAGGGGTGGATCATAATCTCTATATACTTAGGGGTGGAGGTTATCCACAAGTAACCTATATGTATATTTTTAGGGGTGGAGTCTATTTCACAATTCCCTATATGACACATATTTTCTTTAAACATGGAAGTAATATAATGAGTTAGTTATTATCAATATAAATTCTTGATCTTGATCGTATGTTCCATTTCAATTTTACTGTTGTGAGTAAAAGTTTGATACCTATTAAAGTTCTTTGGAAAAGTTTCACACTACCTTAATTGAGTGGGAGAATTTTAAAGTTCTATACCCATCTTCATCAGGTTGATATTTGTGATAGATACTTAAGAACATTACTGAAAAGCAAATCTATCCATTCACATGGATAGGAATAGCTTATCATAATTATGAGAATAAGATAAAGAACTCTAGTTCAGTCCATTCGAATGACTTGAACCCAGAATTCTTAATCCTCATAAAATTTTATGGTATCTTAATTTTGATTACTTTATCTCTGGCATGTATTTTTTACTTCAAGTACTAGTCTGCTATGTTGATGACTTAGTCTTAACTTAAAGTTTCAAGACTAATACAAAAGTCACAACTAGGTAACTGTCTAAACAATCAGAGGTTAAAAGTATTATTTAACCAGACATCTGCAATTGAGTGGGAGCTATCTGAGATGTAAGCAAATAGGGAACATTAGAAGATATTCAAGAAAGGTTTATGAAAGTGATCTATAAGTTAGATATTAAGGAACTGTGTATCAGTTGTCCTGGTATCCCACCAACTCATTTCGAGATTTCATGAGATGGTGTTTACTTTGGGGATGGAGGAATTATTGTATAATAATTCAAGCTCTACCAGAGAAGAATTATAACTTTGTAAATTCAAAAATACCAGAAAGTTATATTGCTGAAGAAAAGTCTACACTGTATTATCTCAATTACATATTTTAAAGTATGAGAGATATGTCTTCTGTTTATTCAGATGTACTTTTAAAACAGTAAAAGATTTCAGTATCCCTTGATAAGTAAAGCATATAGTAAAGGATGTTTCATAAGAGTATTTATGAACTAGTTCCAGAAGTTTGGGTGGATTCAAATATACAACACTTGATCTGAAGATCAAGACATCAGATTGACCTATTTGCACAGTTTGTTTTATATTAGTGCAAGTGGGAGTTTGTTGGGTTTTATGCCCTAAATAAAACTCTTTACAATCTGATTAGTTATCAATATAAGAAATTTGAAGTAATTGATGTTTGGATGAATTTTACATGCTAATGGTTTAATATGTTTATTACTATTATACACAAAATCAGTTAAATCCAGATCATATGTTTATTCACAATTACAGTATTGTCAACACAGTGGAATGTGATTGTGATCATATGAATCAAAAGACTTGGTCCCTGTTTCCTCAGTGTTATTGGATTTACACTAATGTGATAATCAGCGATGATGTATACTTACACTAGGAGTAAGTTTTATGTTCTTTCCAGGAAATTAGTAAAGTATACTAGTTTCGAATGTGTGGAGTATACATTGGACTGGACCGATATTGCTGTTGGAATTTATTTTACCAGGATCTTAGATCTACTCACAAGTATGTTTATTAACACCCTAAATATGAACTTTCTAAAACGATGAAATAAACACATATAAAGTTTAAGAAACCTTACATTGGGTGCAGCGGAATTAAATGACTCATTCCGTTCAGATATCTAGCCCTTGATTCCTTTCTGTAGCAGAGCATTATCAATATCTGAACCTGGATCTCTTTCTCTGAATCTTTGATGCTGAAACTCCTTCTTGCTGAAAGTCTTTCTTCACGATCTTCCTCACTATGATTAAGGTATCACTTCCTGTGTGTGGGCACTACTCATACACTAAGGATTTCGAAATTCAAGAGGAAAAGAGAGAGAGTGGGTTCGGCCAAAGATAGGGAGAGAGAAGGCTCAGGTTTTTCTGATTCAGAAAGTGTCAGAAAAAAGTGTAGAAATTTATTGTAAATTTCCTGAAGCCTTCACTATCTATTTATAGCATTCCACTAGGGTTAGGTTTGAATTATTTGGCATTAAAATAATAAAAATATCAGAGGGAAAACCCTACAATAGTGGCTGGCCATACAAGGTGGAATTGGGCCTCACTTTTTGAAATTTTGCAGTTTTATCTTTTCCGCATCTGATTTTCTCAAAAACGCCAATTTTCTAATTCAACCATTTAAATGCCAATTCTAACTATTTAATAACTATAAATAATTATTAAATAATATTGTCATTTATCATATTTATTAATTGAACCATACAAAGTATCATAATTAACAAATATGCCCCTATAAACTCTTTCTTTACAATTTCGCCCTTACTTAGTGAAAATTTCACAAATAGACATAGTCTAGTTTGAGAATTATAATTGATTAATCAAAACCAATTACATGAGTCTTACAAGCAATATTATCTCAACTAGTGGGGGGACCATGGGTCTATATAACCGAGCTTCCAATAAGTAGATCAAGAATTTAGCACTAAAATTCACTAACTTATTAATTCTTCGTTGAATCAACGAATAGAACTTAGAATTGCACTCTCAATATATAGAATGCTCTATATGTTCCACCATATAGACACATCATTAGTTATCCATTGTTATAATCCTAATGTGATCAATGATCCTCTATATGAATGATCTACACTACAAAGGGATTAAATTACCGTTACACCCTACAATGTATTTATTCCTTAAAACACTTGACCCCGTATAAATGATATTTCAACTTATGTGAAATTAGTACTCCACCATTTATGTTCGTTTGGTCAAGCTCGAAGGAGATCATCCTTTGCTTACTATTCGCCAGATAGAAGCTATAGATTCCATGTTTATGATAGCACTCCCACTCAATTGCACTACCGTGTTCCCAAAATGTACGTATCACCCTGACCTAAAAGTAGGCTTAACTAACAAATCAAAGAACACGAATAGCCTTTCAAGATTGAGCCTAATCATAACAGGATTAAGAACATTTGATCTAGGATCAACTTGGCGATATTGACTTGAATAGATCTTACGGTAAGTTTAATTAAATCTAAGTCAAAGTTCAATATCGGTCCCTTCCGATGCATACTCCATGCATCCAACCTGAGCTTTACTTTAACCAATGTTCTGGAAAGAACATAGCATTTCTCCAAATGCAAGTAAACTCTTGTTGTAGATTTTCATATCAGTAAAACCCTGTGTCTGATAAATCTAGGAAACTTTATTCACATAGTCATGTTTACTTTCTAATGTGATGACAGCACAATAAACAGGATCAAGTATGTGAAAAGGGTTTCAGATGAATTCCTACATTATGTACATATAATCATGAAATAAATCATGTGAACCATGCAACATTAAATGTTATTTCTAATCTATATTAATAAGTAAATCTGATTATATTGAAATGAGTTTTATTTAGGGCATAAAACCCAACAAACTCCCACTTGCACTAATATAAAACAAAAAGTGCGTTTCAAATAATCTCAACACCTCGATATACAAATCAAGTGTAGTAGTAGTAAACTCCTCGTAATAGGATCTGAAAGGTTGAATTAAACACAACCTTTTCTCCACCATTACTCTTCCTTTAATCACAAAATCATTGATAATGTGAAATTCCTCTCTATATGTCTACTCTCTTGGGATACTGGATTCTATACCTTTGGCAACTACTTTTGGTTAATCAGGAAATTAACACTAGTAGTTTAAGGCAATTTGGAATGGTGCCAAAGATGTATAGAACTTTCCTTAGACTGAATAAGTACCTTTCCTATGACTTTAACATTCAGTCTCTCTCTGGTAGACCTAGAAACTTCAGATAGGTTTTTACACTTCTCCAAAATCACTATTCCACCCCCAGAGTAACCACCATCTTATCAGAAAGATTTACTAGCACAAAGGCAAATTTCGAAATCTGATATGGTGTAGTCTAAGAGTTTTAAACACACCCTTATAGACTAACATATAGTTCCTCTTCTTTATCTTAAGATTTACTTGATTGTCTTCCAATGTTCTTCTCCTGGATTAATCTGATACCTACTCATTACTCCCACTCAACAGCAGGTGTTTGGTCTAAGGCATACAAAAGCATATCTAAGACCTCTCACTGTTGATATAAGAAATTCTTTCATGGCTTTATCTTTTCTGGAATAGTTGAGACTTTTCCTTAGATAAATAAAATCTATGCCTAAGAAGTTGTGAAGCTTCTACAGATTGCCATTAGAAAGAAAATGCTTCAGCATCTTACTAAAATAAGTTGCTTGCATTAGAGTAAGTAATTACCAGGTATACCACAAGGCATAGGTTTAGATAAACTCAAACCTATAATACTAGGAACAGGAAGTTTTGTTAAGTCCATTGAATAGACTTATAAACGTAAATTTCCTTTTATGTCCTTGTAATAGAAAACTTTAGGTTACTCCATGTGAATGGATTAAACCATAGTTCTATTGGCTTTCTTCTTAGTTTCTTATCTTGACAATCCATTACTTGTTTAAACTCACAATGGATTTTAATCACTAGTGTCTCCCAAGTCATAAGAAGGTGAGTTCCTAGAAACTCTCCCACTACGACAAGGTACCGTGAATTATGTCGAAGAAAACTAAATGGTATTGATCTCTTCGGTTGTGACAAGACAACAGAGGCAGTGGGATCATCATATGTTATATAAGATGATAGAGCACTTTTGGAATCAAGAAAAATATCTCCTTTATTTGCTACTTGTTTTCAGACTTAGTCATTATCTTAGAAAAGTAGTATTTGTTTGAACAAACACTTTCTTCTCTATTGACAATGGGATGATCCACCCCTAATCACTTAGAACAACTAACAAACCATGGTTAAAAGTTCTAGCTTTTCTTAAGATTTTGATTAGGTCATCCATGAATCTAGTAATGATTTACATTAAGTATACAACCATTACATCATTCTGAAATTGTATTACCATAGAAGGAATTAGGCAACGACTAGTAACTAATCATCAACATGCAACTCGAAATTTCTGGGGAGGTAAGTTTGGATATAATTCAAAAATCAATTTAATGATCTTTGAACTGCATATCAACTAACTATTTCTCCACCCCTATCAGTTCGCAAGATCTTTAACCACTTAACTTAATGGTTTTAACCATTGCTAGAAATTAATGAAATTTTAAAACATTTCAAATTTCTTGCTAAAAGGTATAATCTAGAGTTATCGTTTTAAGAATACAACGAAAAACTCATATCCACCCCTGAATGTACATCCATCTGCGAATGAGATGAACTTACTTTCACTGGATATAGGCATATTAACTCTTTGTAGAGATTGATCTTGTCAAATCCACTATGAACAAGATACAAATGCCATAGATTGAAAAAAATGTGGTAGTGTCTTTTGATGACATTGGTTTATAAAAGAATCCTTAGAATACTGCAAGTGGATCCTGGTCACAGAATACCTAACTCATATTCCATACAGTTTTAATCCATTAATAAAAGATGGATATTAAACACTTGAGAAAGTGTAACTGTATTGTATCTGGAATTAGAAATATAAGAAAATTTCTATTTGGAATCTAAAATTAAAGTCAAAGACTTAAATTTATACCAAATATAATGAGTAATTCTATCTTGGACCAGCACTACTAATACAAACTCTAAGTCAGATTTGCCCATACAAGTAGGAAATTTTAAGATTGAGGATTTATATGAATTGGGAATAGAATTTCGGGATTATAATCATATGCGTCATATAAAATGACATGAAATGATTTATAGACCATTCATCCAATGATATGTTTTTAAAGCTAATTCGAAATGAATAAGCTAAGAGGAATTAGGATAATTTCGTTTAAAATAAGAATCCAACGATGCTTCGATTAGCGAAAGTCAAAGTAATCTTATTTATATAATCTTCTTGTTTCATATCGTAAAAATACTAGTCTAAGGTGTCATCAATTGATGAACAGCTAGATGTCGCATATACAATATTTATCTTTCGAGATCTAACACTATTATGTATGTCTAATGGTGAAAATCCACTAGGGATTTATCTCATTAGATAAACAAGCCAAGTTAGACCAACAATGAAGATTCGAAATTAAACTACAACTTAATAACAGAAAATAACATGGTTCAATATAAATTCATACACAATTCAGAAATTATAAGCATATAGCAAGTAGGAAGGACAAGTGAAAATACTAAAACTTACAATCCTAAATAATTTCCAAGGTTTTCAACAAACTGATATCAGTGTCCCGTTTAGGCGAGAGTCAAAGCTACCATTCATTGAATAGAGTTGTCAGCTCGTCTAAAATGTTAAACATTCTAGCAACCTTTTATTCGATCAAGATTGGAATTCAGCGTTGTCCCGTTTAGGCGAGAGTCAAGGCAATTCTATCTTATGAGCTTCCACCATTGTTTCATAACTTGCAAGTCAAGTATGGTCGCCACCATTAGGGTGATCCATACCATACAAAACACTTACAAACTACTTATCATGCGAGGTTAAACGGTGCGAAATTGCTAATGAACGTTCCTCCATTAGGGAGGATTACTCACTAAAACAAACGCGGTGTAAAACCCACAATGGAGATCGAATATCTTAATAATAAAGCTCATTATTTAAAGAGAGTTGTATTTTCTTTGATTCTCTTTATTTAATCTATTTATTTTAAATATATATTTATTTAATTAAAATTTCCAATTTAGAATAAAAAATTCTAAATATAAATTTTAATTTAATATTTATAAATTTTACTTAGATGGATAAGAAAATAACATGAATTATTTCCATCTTAGTAATAATTTCCAATAAATATTTAGAAAAATATTCAATTTAAGTTGTTACAAAATTAATATAAATTAATTTACAACTCAAATTTAATTTTCTATAAATATATATTGCATTTCGAAAAATTAAAGTATTTAAAAATACAATTTTCGAAAATGCATGTTAAAATAAAAAATTAACCCTGGAAAAATTATTCTAATTTAATGTTGGCCGAAAATTAATTAATAAAATTAATTTACAACAAAAAATATAATTTTCCTATTTAATTAAATATATAAGAAAAATTTCAAATATTTAAGTATGATGATGAAAATCAACTTAAATATTAATTTTCTATTTAATTAAATACACTAGAAAAATACTTCAAGCAAAAATATCATCTATCTAGATTTTCCTTTGACTAATTAATTCAATTTCTAATAATATACTTTAATTCAATTTATTTTAAATTAATCAATAAATGAAAAAATCATTGATTTAAGTTGATACAAGAATTAATTAAAATAAATAATTAATTTACAACTTAATCTATTTTTCAAATAAAATTTGAAATTCCAGCATTTAAGAAATGCAATTTCGAAATTTGATTAATAAAATAAAGAAAAAATATATTTTGAAAATTATTTAAATTTAGTTGAAAAAATAAATTTCAACTAAAAATAATTTTCTATTTAATTAAATGTCATGAAAAAGAAATATTTAAGTATGATGATAAAAATCAACTTAGATATATAATTTTCAAATTAATTAAATGTATTAAATTCAAGAAATAAATAATTAAGTGTAGAGAAGGCTTAATTATTAATCTCTAGTTTAATACTAGGAAAAATATACTTAAAATAAATTGTACCAAAATTAATTAATAAATAATTAATTTCACAATGTATAATATTTCCTATTTAATATTAGAAATAATAAGTAGTCTAGAAATAACTATCTAGAAAATATCTTATTTGACTAAGTATCTTTTCCACAAAATTTGAAAAAATATCTAATTTAAGTTGTATTAGAAAAAATCTAGAACTTAAATGTTTTCAAATTTAAATTTAATTAAATATCAAAAATTAAGTTGTAACCACTTAATTTGAAAATATTCCATTTTAAGTTAATATTTGAAAAGATATTAACTTAAAAATTATCTAAAATATTCCATTTTAAGTTAATATTCGAAAAGATATTAACTTAAAAAATATCTAAAGAATCTTAATAACCAATGCCTAAAATTCCTCAACTTAATTTTGAAATTTGAAATTCAAAAGATATTCAGATTTAAGTTGGTTAGTTGTAGATAACTAAATATCAACTTAAATAGGAATATTTAATGAAAAATTTAAATTAAGCTCCAGAAAGAATCTAGATGGTTATAATTCTATATTTAATTAAATACAAGAAAATACATATAGTTTAGCTTAGAATAAAGAATTCTTTAAACTATAATTTTCTTAAATTAATTTCGAAAAAAATGAAATTAATTATGTTGCTAATCAATTTTATTAGGTTAAACTAGTTTAATTAACCTAGTACAGTTATTCAAATCAGGCAAATGGGCCTTCACAATTGGGGTGGTTCATGTGAGGGGGTGCTAGGTTCAGTATGTCGTACCCACTACTATGGCTCCCAACTCTCACACAAGGCCCAAAAGAGAGGAATTTAACCTTAATAAGAACAACTGTTATTAATTGAATAGGCCCAAAAACTAAATGGGCCTAAATAAATTCTATCAAGAACTATGATAATTTATTTTAGCAACAACAACCTATATGCATCTATAATAAAATTAAACACATAGGCTCACACAGGCACACTTTGGATGGGTCTTATCATGTTGCTAGGTCATACACAGATGAAAGAAGATTGTAAATATACCTGTTACAAATTATTTACTTGACCAAGGGAGCCATCAGATCATTAGATCTGGCAAAAGGTAACCATGGCTATTTGCAATCAAGTAATAATAGGTTTTGAAAACTTACACACAAGCTAAAACACATACTCCTGCAACAAGGTTAGTTGGATAGTTGGATGTATGATTTATTTAATTTTAAATTAAATATTTAATTTCGAAATAATTAATTAAATAAATAATAATTTTCGAAAATTTAAAAAAAAATATTTCAAAAATTCGAAAGTTTAAAAATAATTTAAATTTAAAATTAAAGCTACAATTTTGAAAAATTAGGTTTCAACCAACCTAAATATCATTTCAAAATTTGCTAACTACTTTTAAAATTTAAATGTTATTTTATAAATAAAAATTAGAAAAGATAAGTTAAATATCTTTTTCAGATTTTAAATTTAATTTAAATAAATAAAATAATAAAATTTAAAAGTTAGCAAAATATCTTACATCTATTTAAAATTACATGATTATAATTATCTTATTTTAAATTTAAATAAGGTCAAAATATCTAAAAAAGATTTAATTTTAAAAAATATATATAAAATCTGACCTTAAATTTAAAATTAAGATAAGATATAATCAAATTTAAAAATAAGATAGAACTACACAAAAAATCGGAAGTTAATTCCATGAAAAAGCATGAAAAATCGAAGAAAAACGAAAAAATTGTGAGCTGTACGGACAGTTTTCGCGATCGCAAGAAAATTTCAGCACAGCTCCGATTTTTTCAAATCTTCAAAAATTCATAACTAATTCAAATAAAATCGAAATTGAGTTCTGTAAAAGGCTAACTTGCATAATTTTTTCCATACTATCCATTAAAAATAATTCCAGAAACAGAATCGCAATTATATTTCACGAAAATTTACAAACATCAATCAATCATCAAATAACACTCAATACAACATGATACCATCCAAAAAAACATACAAACAATCGTTTTAAAGTCCAAATTTCTTGCAAGTAAATCAATTACCATGGCTCTGAGGCCAGTTATTGGAATTTATTTTACCAGGATCTTAGATCTACTCACAAGTATGTTTATTAACACCCTTAATATGAACTTCTTAAAACGATGAAATAAACACATATAAAGTTTAACAAACCTTACATTGGGTGCAGCGGAATTAAATGACTCCTTCCGTTCAGATGTCTAGCCCTTGATTCCTTTCTGTAGCAGAGCATTATCAATATCTGAACCTGGATCTCTTTCTCTGAATCTTTGATGCTGAAACTCCTTCTTGCTGAAAGTCTTTCTTCACGATCTTCCTCACTATGATTAAGGTATCACTTGCTGTGTGTGGGCACTACTCATACACTAAGGATTTCGAAATTCAAGAGGAAGAGAGAGAGAGTGGGTTCGGCCAAAGATAGGGAGAGAGAAGGCTCAGGTTTTTCTGATTTAGAAAGTGTCAGAAAAAAGTGTAGAAATTTAGTGTAAATTTCCTGAAGCCTTCACTATCTATTTATAGCATTCCACTAGGGTTAGGTTTGAATTATTTGGCATTAAAATAATAAAAATATCAGAGGGAAAACCCTACAATAGTGGTCGGCCATACAAGGTGGAATTGGGCCTCACTTTTTGCAATTTTGCAATTTTATCTTTTCTGCATCTGATTTTCTCAAAAACGCCAATTTTCTAATTCAACCATTTAAATGCCAATTCTAACTATTTAATAACTATAAATAAATATTAAATAATATTTTCATTTATCATATTTATTAATTGAACCATACAAAGTATCATAATTAACAAATATGCCCATATAAACTCTTTCTTTACAATTTCGCCCTTACTTAGTGAAAATTTCACAAATAGACATAGTCTAGTTTGAGAATTATAATTGATTAATCAAAACCAATTACATGAGTCTTACAAGCAATATTATCTCAACTAGTGGGGGGACCATGGGTCTATATAACCGAGCTTCCAATAAGTAGATCAAGAATTTAGCACTAAAATTCACTAACTTATTAATTCTTCGTTGAATCCACGCATAGAACTTAGAATTGCACTCTCAGTATATAGAATGCTCTATATGTTCCACCATATAGACACATCATTAGTTATCCATTGTTATAATCCTAATGTGATCAATGATCCTCTATATGAATGATCTACACTACAAAGGGATTAAATTACCGTTACACCCTACAATGTATTTATTCCTTAAAACACTTGACCTCATATAAAAGATATTTCAGCTTATGTGAAATGAGTACTCCACCATTTATGTTCGTTTGGTCAAGCTCGAAGGAGATCATCCTTTGCTTACTATTCGCCAGATAGAAGCTATAGATTCCATGTTTATGATAGCGCTCCCACTCAATTGCACTACCGTGTTCCCAAAATGTACGTATCACCCTGACCTAAAAGTAGGCTTAACTAACAAATCAAAGAACACGAATAGCCTTTCAAGATTGAGCCTAATCATAATAGGATTGAGAACATTTGATCTAGGATCAACTTGGCGATATTGACTTGAATAGATCTTACGGTAAGTTTAATTAAATCTAAGTCAAAGTTCAATATCGGTCCCTTCCGATGCATACTCCATGCATCCAACCTGAGCTTTACTTTAACCAATGTTCTGGAAAGAACATATCATTTCTACAAATGCAAGTAAACTCTTGTTGTAGATTATCATATCAGTAAAACCCTGTGTCTGATAAATCTAGGAAACTTTATTCACATAGTCATGTTTACTTTCCAATGTGATGACAGCACAATAAACAGGATCAAGTATGTGAAAAGGGTTTCAGATGAATTTATACATTATGTACATATAATCATGAAATAAATCATGTGAACCATGCAACATTAAATGTTATTTCTGATCTATATTAATAAGTAAATCTGATTATATTGAAATGAGTTTTATTTAGGGCATAAAACCCAACAATTGCAACTAAGTTAAGATATTACAAACTTACCGTTATATATATCTTTCCAAGTCAATATCAGTAGTTGATCTTAAGATTAAAAGAATCTAAATCCTGATATGCTTAGGCTCAATTCAGGAGTACTATTCATGTTCTTTGATTTATTAGTTAAGCCTACTTTTAGGTCAGGGTGATACGTATATTTTTGGAACATGATAGTATGATTGAGTGGGAGTGCTAAACATAAATATGGAATCTATAGCTTCTACTGGTGTATAGAAGTCAAGTGATGATTCCCTTCGAGCTTGGCAAATAGAAGTAAATGGATGAGCTCTTGCTTAACTGACTAATTATTAGATCACTAAACACAATTTACAGGTAGCTAAGTGTTTTAAGGGGCAAAATACATTGAGGGGTGAGAACGGTAAAGAAATCCCATCTCGATGTAGATCATCTATATAGAGGATCTTTAAATCACAATAAGATTATAACAATGGTTAAATGAGATAGCATATTGATATCGTGAAACATATAATATGCTCTATATAAGTCTGAGAGTGCAATTCTAAGTTCTAAGAGTGGATTCAACGAAGAATTAATAAGTAGGAATTTACTTCGTAAATTTGGTTCACTTATTGGAAGCTCAGCATATAGATCCATGGTCCCCATTCTAGTTGAGAACATTCTGCTTGTAAGACTCATTAATTGATTCGTGATTGATCAATTATAATTCTAAAGTTAGACTATGTCTAATTTTATGAATTTTCACTAAGCAGGGGTGAAATTGTAAAGAAAAGAGATTCTAGGTTTATTTATTTATTAATGGACTTTATATGTATAGTTAATAATTAAATTAAATGACAATATTATTTAATAATCTATTTTAGTTATTAAATAATTAGTTTTGGCATTTAAAAGGTTAGAATTGGAAAATTGGCGTTGTTCAGAAAATAGAAAAATGGGTAAATACCATTTTGGACCCTCTGTTTTATAAAAGTTACTAATTGGACCCTGTGTTTTGTTAAATGACAAAATGGATCCTGTATTTTCTAAAATAGTACAAATAGGACCCTAAATTAATTTTTTGTCAAAATAAAGTTTAATTATAATCTGATCTAAAAGTGCTATGACAAAACTGTTTACATTTTTTGTATCTGTTCGTATTAAGCATTGTCTTCAAGTTAGTTGTATTAAAAAAAAAAAGTTGTCAAAAATTAAGCTCAGGGTCCTATTTTTACTATTTTAGAAAATACAGGGTCCATTTTGTCATTTAACAAAACACAGGGTCCAATCTGTAAATTTTGCAAAACACAGGGTCCAAAATGGTATTTACCCAATAAAATTTGATAAAACTGCAAAATCAAGTGGGGCCCACTAACACACCATGGCCGGCCACAATTTGTTGAGTTTCAAATTGATTTTTTTATTATTTTAATGCCAAATAATTCCTAACCTAAACCTAGTAGTTGCCTATAAATAGAAAGTGATGGCTCAGTCAAAACACAAGTTTTCAATAACCTTTTCTGACAGAAATTTCTCTCTTCAGAAAAACTGAGCCTTCCCTAGTTTCTATACCTGGCCGAAATCCCTCTTCTCTTTTCTTCTTCATAAATTTTGAACCCTAGTGAAAGAGTGAGTGCCCACACACAGCAAGCAGTAACTCAATCATAGATTGGAAGACTGTGAAGGATCAAACTTGAAGAAGAAGGACATTCGGGCTCAGATCTTGATTATACTCTGCTACAGAAAGCATACAAGGGTTAGAGATCTGAGCAGAAGGAGACATTAATTCCGCTGCATCAATGTAAGGTTTTCTTAACTTTATATGTGTTTAATTTATCGTTTTAGAAAGTTCATATTTAGGGTGTTTAAACAACATACTTGTGAGTAGATCTAAGATCTTGGTAAAATAAATTCCAACAAGCTCAACATAAAGATCCATGGTCTCCATTCTAGTTGAGACTATACTGCTTGTAAGACTCAATAATTGATTTGTGATTAATCAATTATAATTCTAAAGTTAGACTATGTCTAATTTGTGAATTTTCACTAAGCAGGGGTGAAATTGTAAAGAAAAGAGATTCTAGGTTTATTTATTAATTAATAGACTTTATATGTCTAATTAATAATTAAATTAAATGACAATATTATTTAATAATCTATTTTAGTTATTAAATAATTAGTTTTGGCATTTAAATGGTTAGAATTTTAAAATTGGCGTTTTTGAGAAAATAGAAATAAAAATTGTGAAAACTGTAAAAACCAAGTGAGGCCCAATAGACACCTTGGCCGGCCACTTAAGCAAGTTTTTCCAATGGATATTTTCATTATTTTAATGCCAAATAATTACTAACCTAAACCTAGTAGTTGCCTATAAATAGAAAGTGATGGCTCAGTCAAATAATAAGTTTTCAACAAGCTTTCAAGCTTTCTGTCAGAAAATGACTTTTTCAGAAAATTGAGCCTTCCCTCTCTCTCTATAGCCGAACTTAACCCTCTCTCTTTTTCTCTTCATAATTTCGAAACCCTTAGTGATAGAGTAGTGCCCACACACAGCAAGTGGTACCTCAATCATAGATTGGAAGACTGTGAAGGATCACACACAAAGAGAAGGACATTCGGGCTATACCTGGCCGAAATCCCTCTTCTCTTTTCTTCTTCATAAATTTTGAACCCTAGTGAAAGAGTGAGTGCCCACACATAGCAAGAAGTAACTCAATCATAGATTGGAAGACTGTGAAGGATCAAACTTGAAGAAGAAGGACATTCGGGCTCAGATCTTGATTATACTCTGCTACAGAAAGGATACAAGGGTTAGAGATCTGAGTGGAAGGAGACATTAATTCCGCTGCATCAATGTAAGGTTTTCTTAACTTTGTATGTGTTTATTTATCGTTTTAGAAAGTTCATATTTAGGGTGTTAAACAACATACTTGTGAGTAGATCTAAGATCCTTGTAAAATAAATTCCAACAGGGTGGATATGAGTTTTTCGTTGTATTCTTAAAACGATCACTCTAGATTTTACCTTGTGCAAAAAAAATTTGAAATGTTTAAAATTTCATGAATTTCTAGCAATGGTGAAAACCATTAAGGTAAGTGGTTAAAGATCTTGCGAACTGATAGGGGTGGAGAAATAGTTAGTAGATATGCAGTTCAAAGATCATTAATTTGATTTTTGAATTACATCCAAACTTACCTCCCCAGAAATTTTGATTTGCATATTGATGATTAGTTACTAGTCGTTGCCTAAATCCTTCTATGGTAATACAATTTCAGAGTGATGTAATGGTTGTATACTTAATGTAAATTATTACTAGATTCATGGATAACCTAATCAAAATCTTAAGAAAAGCTAGAACTGTTAACCATGGTTTGCATGTTTGTTAGCTATTCTAAGTGATTAGGGGTGGACCATGCCATAGTCATTAGATAAGAAAGTGTTTGTTTAAACAAATACAACTTTTCTAAGAAAAATGACTAAGCCTGAAAATAAAGTAGAAAATAAAGGAGATATTTATTTCTAGATTCCAAAAGTGTTCTATCATCTTATTTGACATATGATGATCCCACTGCCTCTGTTGTTTTGACACAACCAAAGAGGTCAATACCATTTAGTTTTCTTAGACATAATTCACGGTACCTTATCATAGTGGGAGAGTTTCAAGGAACTTCACTTCTTAGTACTTGGAAGACACTTGTGATTAAAATCCATTGTAACTTTAAACAAGTAATGGATTGTCAAGATAAGAAACTAAGAAGAAAAGCCAATAGAATTATGATTTAATCCATTCACGTAGAGTAACCTAAACTTTCTATTACAAGGACATAAAAGAAAGTTTCGTTTATAAGTCTATTCAATGGACTTAACAAAACTTCCTGTTCCTAGTATTATAGGTTTGAGTTTATATAAACCTATGGCTTGTGGTATACCTGGTAATTACTTACTCTAATGCAGGCAACTTACTTTAGTAAGATGCTGAAGCATTTTCTTTCTAATGGCAATCTATAGAAGCTTCTCGACTTCTAGGAAAAGATTTTATTTATCTAAGGAAAAGTCTCAACTATTCCAGAAAAGATAAAGCCATGAAAGAATTCTTTAAATCAACAGTGAGAGGTCTCAGGTATGCTTTAGTATGCCTTAGACCAGACACCCGCTGTTGACTGGGAGTAATGAGTAGGTATCAGATTTATCCAGGAGAAGAACATTGGAAGACAATCAAGTAAATCTTAAGATTAAGAAGAGGAACTATATGTTAGTCAATAAGGGTGTGTTTAAAACTCTAAGACTACACCACATCAGATTTCGAGACTTGCCTTTCTGCTAGAAAGTCTGCTGATAAGATGGTGATTACTCTGGGGGTGGAGTAGTGATTTTGGAGAAGTGTAAAAACCTATCTGAAGTCTCTTAGTCTACCAGAGAGAGACTGAATGTTAAAGTTGCAGGAAAGGTACTTATTCAGTCTAAGGAAAGTTCTGTACAATTGTGGCACCGTTCCAACCTGTCTTAACTACTAGTGTTAATTTCCTGATTAACCAAAAGTAGTTGCCAAAGGTATAGAATACAGTATCCCAAAAGAGTAGACATATAGAGAGGAATTTCACATTATCAAGGATTTTGTGATTAAGGAAGAGTAATGGTGGAGAAAAGGTTGTGTTTAATTCAACCTTTCAGATCCTATTACGAGGAGTTTAATACTACTACACTTGATTTGTATATCAAGGTGTTGAGATTATTTGAAATGCACATTTTGTTTTATATTAGTGCAAGTGGGAGTTTGTTGGGTTTTATGCCCTAAATAAAACTCATTTCAATATAATCAGATTTACTTATTAATATAGATCAGAAATAACATTTAATGTTGCATGGTTCACATGATTTATTTCATGATTATTTACATAATGTATGAATTCTATTTAAGTCCAGAACATATCAATTTGTTAATGATTATAGTGTAGTCAACACAGTGGGATATAATCTTAATTATATGTTCGAAAGTTTATTCCCTTATTTGTCAGTTCACTGGATTTAGACTGACATGATAATCAGCGGTAGGTATTCTTACACCTTGGATAAGTGTTATGACCTTTCCAGGACATTGGCAAAGTTTACCAGTATCGGATGTATGAAGTATACATCGGAAGGGACCGATATTAAACTTTGATTAGATATATTAAAATTTACCGTAATATCTATTCAATTCAATATCACCTGTTGATCCTAGATAAATTGATCTTAATCCTTATATGATTAGGTTCGATCTCAAGAGTATTATACATGTTCTTTGATTTGTTAGTTAAGCCTACTTTTGGGTCAGGGTGATACGTACATTTTGGGAACATGATAGTATAATTGAGTGGGAGCGCTAACATAAATATGGAATCTATAACTTCTATAGGAATTTAGAAGTGAAACGATGATATCCTTCGATCTTGGCTAAACAGAGATAAATGGTGGAGATCATATTTCACTTTGCTAAAATATCATTTATACGGAGCTAAGTGTTTTAAGGATAAAGTACATTGAAGGTGTAACGGTAACTTAGTGCATTTTCAATGTAGATCATCTATTAGAGGGTCATTGATCAAATTAGGATTATAATAATGGATAACTAATTACGTATCTATATCATGGAACATAAAGAGCGTTCTATATACTGAGAGTGCAATTCTAAGTTCTATGCGTGGATTCAACGAAGAATTAATAAGTCAGTGAGTTTAAGATATAAATTCTTGATCTACTTATTGGAAGCTCGGATATATAGACCCATGGTCTCCATACTAGTTGAGACCATACTACTTGTAAGACTCAGTTAATTGATTTTGATTAATCAATTATAATTCTAAAGTTAGACTATGTCTACTTTGTGAATTTTCACTAAGCAAGGGCGAAATTGTAAAGAAAAGAGATTCCAGGTTTATTTATTAATTAAGAGACTTTATATGTCTAATTAATAAATATATTAAATGAAAATATTATTTAATAATTAATTTTTAGTTATTAAATAATTAGAATTGGCATTTAAATGGTTGAATTTGAAAATTGGTGTTTTTGAGAAAATGAGATGCAGAAATGATAAAACAGCAAAATTGCATAAGTGAGGCCCATTATCCAAGGCCCATGGCCGGCCACACTTATAGGGTTTTATCATTTATTTTTTCATTATTTTAATGCCAAATAATTCTAAATTAAACCTAGGTGGTTACCTATAAATAGATAGTGATGGCTCTCATTCACACTTAACTTTGTCAGATGGAATTTGAGCCTCTTTCTATTCTCTATAGCCGAAACCACTTCCCTCTTCTTTTCTTCTTTTACGTTGAGTGAATGAGTGAGTGCCCACACACATCAAGTGGTATCTCAATCATAGTGTGTAAGACTGTGGAAAATCAACCAATAAGAAGGAGAATCAGCATCAAAGGAAAAAGAGAAAGAGATCCAGGTTCAGATCTTGGTGATGCTCTGCTACAGAAAGGAATCAAGGGCTAGAGATCTGAACGAAAGGAGTCATCATATTCCGCTGCACCCAATGTAAGGTTTCCTAAACTTTATATGTGTTTCTTTCATTGTTTTAGAATTCATATTAGGATGTCAATGAAACATACTTGTTAGTAAATCTAGATCCTGGTAAAATATATCCAACATGTCACTGACCTTGGGCGGGGGGGGGGGGGGGGGGGGGGGTCACTTAACTATGGTGGTTTCCCCCCTCTCAAGTTGGGTCTTTGGGGGTCACCTAACTAGGATGGTTGTCATCCCTGTTGGGATTTTATGTCCTAAATAAAATCCATTCCAATCTAATCTGATTTGTTATCAATAAAAGATTAGAATTCATTTTATGCTTACATGTTGTTTTAATGTTTATGGTTTAATATATATAAAAAATCTTTTAAGTCCAGAACATATAGTCATTTACAATTACAGTGATGTCAACACAGTGGAATGTAATTATGATTATATGCTTCAAAAGACAAAGTCCTTGTTTCATCAGTGCATTGGATTTACATTGATGTGATAATAAGCGATGAAGTGTACTTACACTTTGCATAAGTGTTATGTTCTTTCCAGAACATTGGCAAAGTATACTAGCTTCGAATGTATGGAGTATACATTGGACTGGACCGATATTGATCTTGGTTAAGATATTATAATCTTACTGTTGTATCTTTCTAAGTCAATATGACTAGTTGATCTTTGATCAAAAGATCTTAATCCTGATATGCTTAGGTTCAATCTCAGAAGTGTTATTCATATTCTTTGATTTGTTAGTTAAGCCTACTTTCTGGTCAGGGTGATACGTACATTTTGGGAAAATGGTAGTATGATTGAGTGGGAGCGCTAAACACATATATGGAATCTATAGCTTCTATAGGTACTTAGAAGTGAAACGATAGTTTCCTTCGAGCTTGGCTTAATAGATGTAAATAGAAGAGCTCTTATTTCAGTGATTATATTTCACTGAAATATCATTTACAGGAAGTTAAGTTTTTTAAGGATAAAATACATTGCGGAGTGAAGCGGTAAATTTATTCCTACTCGGTGTAAATCATCTATAGAGAATTTTTGATTATTGAGATTATAACGATGGTTAAATGTGATAGCGTATCTATATGGTGGAACATATAGAGCGTTCTATATGACTGAGAGTGCAATTCCAAGTTCTATGAGTGGATGCAACAAGGAATTAATAAGTTAGGGAATTTACTCGGTAAATTCTAGTTCAGCTTATTGGAAGCTCAGTAATATAGGCCCGTGGTCCCCATTCTAGTTGAGACCATACTGCTTGTAAGACTCAAATAATTGATTTTAATTAATCAATTCTAATTCTAAAATTAGTGTAATACCCTAACTAGCATGGGCGTATTACGTGATTTTTAAACATACTGTGCAGCTCGTTGCTAATCAACGAGGTTTATGGAAATCGTGATTAATTAAAATTTTTGCTTTTTAATTAAACTTATAAAATATTTATACAAAATACTCGGGATCCCGATTACAAAACCTTTTACAAAAGTTCACTGACTATACAAAATACTTGTCGCCTAGCGACTAATTACAAAAATAGCCTTGCTGTCCCGAGGATCGTACGCTCCAGGCCTAACCGCCCCGACATGTACAATCTTCACCGGCTCGCTCTCACGGTCCTTCAGCCTTAGCCTTGCCCTTACCTACACATAAACATAGCACTGTGAGTCGACAGACTCAGTAAGAAAAGCATAATAATAATCATACATAAATCTCGGGTTATGATCAGACGCCCATACCCCTGACCAAACCCTAACTGTCGTGTCCCACACGATACTGACGTTCACAAGACGGTACTATTGACAAGTAACAGCCTATACTCGGTACACTGGTCATACTCCAGCTGCTAGTCATACTCTAGCCTGTACCGATGTGTTACGATCGACTTTATACTCGCATTACCTTGGTCATACTCCAGCTGCTAGTCATACTCTAGCCTGTACTGATGTGATACGTCAAATAGTACAGAACCACCAACCCTAGTATCAGCCTATACTCAGCACACTGGTCATACTCCACCTACTAGTCATACTCTAGCCTGTGCCGATGTGATACAGTGTCAGCCTATACTCGGTACACTGGTCATACTCCAGTTGCTAGTCATACTCTAGCCTGTACCGATGTGACACAGTCGGATGGTTCGAAGCCAACATACATATCTAATATAATCTAACAGGCTTCCTACATGCACGCTAAACATGTAATATATATGCATACTGTTATACTAATCTTACCTCAATTTCGAATTCAAGTGTGCCGGTCAACCTGACTGGAACGAACTGCGCGACGGTTTACAGGCTCCTAAACCATAACAATCACAACACTATAAGTGATACGCTAAATCACTTCCCGGGGACTTAAACTAGGAACTAAAAGTTTTCCTATCGATAAAAAGCATGGCAATACCCCAAATAACATAAAAACAAGGAAATCTAGTGTTCCTAAAAATTTCCCAACCGGCAGACCGGTTGCACAACCGGAATTCCGGTTCTGGAAATTCCTGAACTCCCATCCGGAATTCTGGATGCACAACCGGAATTCCGGTTCCTCGCAGACCACATTCAAAAATTCATAACTTCATCAAATCAAATCCAATTCAACCCAAACCTTCCAGACCTAATCTAAACATCCCATAGAACATTTCTAAAGCAACAAAACCGAGCTTCAACCACAGAAACTCATTTCACCATTAAAGGTTCAAGATTGAGTTCTAAAACTCAAAACTTGACTAAGAAACATATCATGCATTCAAATCAGGCCAAAACTACTTAAACATGCTTACTAAAGCTGCAGAAAACAAACACAAGCTCATGCAACAATCACAGCAACAAATTTCCAACTTTCTCTTTGAAAACTTAAGCTTTTGAACTAAAAATTCCATAACTCTAAACAACCTAACTATCATGCATCACAAGCAGCTTAATTATCCTCAAATAATCATGCTTAAACCTCTGCAAACAACAACAAAATCACAGCAACAACAACAACCTAAACTAAGCATGCAAACATCATCTTTTCATCAAAAATTCAAGAAAATAAAAGAAGAGAAGCAAGACAAGAATTACCTCTACTAGAATCACTCTAAACTTGCTGAAAATCACTTGAATCAAGCAAGAAAACCCAGCCCTAGCAGCTCCCAAGCTTGGCCGAAAAGAGAGAGAGAAAGAGCTTTTGAAATTTCTAAATTTTCTAAGTTTGAACTCTTTGAATAATGAGAGTGAAAATGCAATTACCACCTTTTACTTCAGCCAACAATAACAATCAAATAACATTTAATTTCCAATTATTAAGTCCACTAAAGGACAAAATAACAATGGGGCAAAATGACCATTTTGCCCCTTCACACTAAAATAACATAAATAACACTAAAGGGGGTATTTTGGGAAATTCTAAATTCTCGGCCAATCCCGACATTCCCAATGTCTAATAAACAGTCCCACAATACTAACATACTAAGTTGTGATTTTACTGAGCCAAACACCGAGTTCCATGTTACCGGGCACCGAAAATGCAAACTTATGAAAATCACTAAATGACATAAAATGCATTTCAGAATTCAATAATAATAGTATAAATAATTATTTAAATATCTATAAATAATTTTCATAATTAAACATGATTAACTGCTAATTTCCAAATTAAACTAAGCGGTCTTTACAATTAGACTATGTCTAGTTTATGAATTTTCACTAAGTAAGGGCTAAATTGTGAAGAAAAGAGATTCTAGGTTTTATTTATTAATTGGAAGAGTTTATTATGTCTAATTAATAAATATATTAAATGGCAATATTATTTAATAATTTTTTTTAGTTATTAAATAATTAGTTTTGGCATTTAAATGGCTAGAATTGGAAAATTGGCGTTTTTGAGAAAATAGATATGAAAATTGTCAAAATTGGAAAAATACCAAGTGGGGCCCATTAGTCTATGGTTGGCCACTTATGAGGCTTTTTTCAATTAATATTTTCATTTTTTAATGCCTAGTAATTCCTAACATAAACCTAGTGGTTACCTATAAATAGATAGTGATGGGTCACACTTAAAGAGATTGGAAATCGGATAGATTTTTGCCTTCAGAAAAATTGAGCCTCCTATCCTATTGTCTATAGCCGAACCTCTCTCTCCCTCTTTCTTCTTCAATTTTTCGAAACCTTGAGTGATAGAGTCAGTGCCCACACACATCAAGTGGTATCTCAATCATAGTCTGGAAGATTGTGAAGAATCCAAACTGAAGAGAAAGACATTCGGGCTCAGAACTTGGTGATACTCTGTTACAGATAGGATACAAGGGTTAGAGATCTGAGCGGAAGGAGACATATTATTCCGCTGCACCCAATGTAAGGTTTTCTGAAACTTTATATGTGTTTAATTTCATTGTTTTAGAAATTCATATTAGGATGTTAATGAAACATACTTGTTAGTAAATCTAGATCCTGGTAAAACATATTCCAACAACTGGCCTCAGAGTCATGGTAATGATTACTTTCATGAAATATGAATTAAAACGATAATTTGGGATGGTTTCATGTGGTTTATGTGCTTATGTGATGATAGTTTAGAAATCGCAATATATGTTACTGAAATATTTTTTATTTCGATCTAGAATTATGTTTACTGGAAAGTAGACAAAAAACTAATAAATTTAGGCTTTTACAAAACCTAATTCAGATTTTTTATGAATTAGATATAATTTTTTGAATTTGAACGAAAATATAAGGATTTGAGTCACGCGCCCGCGCACGGTCCTTGGAACCGCTCGGACACGCTCGGGCATTCAGACAGTGCTGATCGAGGTTTCTCGGACACGGCTCCTATGTGAAGGGCTGCCAGCGCCGAGCTCCCTCGGTCAAATGAGGCTGCTTGCAGTCTCTGTCCTCGGTGTTTTCCTTGCTTCCGCCCTGTGCCTCAAACTTGTTTTCTTCATATCTTTTGATTCAAAAATAGTTTTTCATTGAAACAAAAGTCAATTTTTGGTAGAATTTTATGTAGAATCTGAATTTTTAATAAAAAATCTAATTGTCAGAATAAAACTATTTTTTTAAAAAAAAAAATTATTAATTAAAATTAGTTTTAGATATTAGTAGGCTTTGAATTTTCAAAACTTGATTTCTCACAAAAAGAGCCTTATGGTTAATTTTGAAATTTTAGATTATTTTATTTATTTTAATTATAAGATCAGATATTTTTCTTAAATTTGAATGATCTTACTTTGATATTAAAATATTATCTTTTAAAATAAATTTGTTCAAATTTCAAAATTTGCTAACCATATCATATCTTTTTCAAATTTGTTATTTTTAAAATATATTTTATTAATTAAACTTATAAGATTAGAAATATGTTAGGTTTAACATTTTATCTTATTAGACATTTTTTTTTATTAAAATTATATTTTTGCAAAAATAACATGAAATTTGAAAAGTTTGGTTAGTTTAGGTTTGAATGGAATTTAGGGTTTCAAACCATTAATTTTCAAACTTGTTTTATTTTATTATTTTAATAAAATATTCTAACCATATAAAATATCTTATTTTTCAATTACTTTATTTTTGTAATATTTAAATTTATTAAATTATAAGACTTAGAATATAATATTAAAATATCTAAATTTAAAATTCAAGATATTTTAATATATTATCTTATTAGAAATTTTAAATACATTTAAATTTTGAATAAACTTGAAATTTGAAAATTAGATAGATATTTTTTTATTTTTTGTTAGAATTTAGAAAATTTAGGAGTTTGTTAAATTTTTGAATTTTTTTTTCATATATTTACTTACAACCTAAAGTTGAATTCTAGTTAAGATATTTATTTTAAAATTTATTTTTTTTAATTTTAAAATTGAGATATTTTAGTTTACTTTCCAGATATTCCAGATCAGTTACTTGTTTGTTTGTAATGTTTGATTATTATATTATATATTCAAAAAAAATTTACAAACCTATTATTTATCTGATCTAAATTGCTATGATTAACTTGTTTACAGATCCAATGATCTGATTTTAATTATAGTCCAATTGTCAATAGATCTTATAAATAATTTGTAACAGGTAAAATTTTACATTTCTTTCATCTGTGTAAACCTAGTAACATGATAGGGCCCATCCAAATCATTTGACAAGTGTGAGCCTATATGTTTGCTATTAGGCTTAGATGAATATAAAAAGCCCATTTAAGTTTTACTAAATAAAAGGACTAGGTTGCTAAAATAAAATTTCACTTAGGTAATTTTATTTAGGCCCCATTAGAATTGGGCTTATTCAATTAATAACAATTATTTATTTAAAGGTTAAATTCCTCTCCTTTGGGCCTTGTGTGAGAGTTAGGGGGCCAATAACTGTGGGTACGACATACTGGACCCAGCCCTCCCTCACATGAATCACCCCAATTGTGAAGGCCCATTTGCCTTGTATAAATAATTGTATTAGGTTAATTATATCAGTATAACCTAATTAAAATTAAAATAGCAACATAATTAACTTTTAAAATATATGAAATTTATTTTTCATTTTAATATTTTAAAGTTAATTTTAGAAAAACACTTAGTTAATTGAAATATATTCTAGATAGTTATTTCTAGTACTAGTTATTTTTCTAATATTTAATTAGGAAAATATTTTAAGTTGAAAATTAATTATTTATTTTAATTAATTTTGGACCAACTTAAATTTTTTTAAAAAATATTTTCCTAGTATTAAATTAGAATTAATAATTAAGTTTCCTTTATACTTAATTATTTAATTCTTGTATTTAATACATTTAAATAAATTGAAGATTAAATATTTAATTTGATTTTCATCATGATAATTAAATATTATTATTTTCATGAAATTTAATTAAATAGAAAATTATTTTAAGTTGAAGTTTTTTTAAAAAAACTACTTAAATTTGAATAATTTTCAAAATATATTTTATTTTAATCATTTTTCGAAATTGCATTTATTATGCAAGTAATTTTGAATTTTTTTTTTGAAAAATAGATTAAAGTTGAAAATTAATTATTTATTTTAATTAATTTTGGACCAACTTAAATCAATGATTTTTTTCATTTAATGATTAATTAAAGTAAATGAATTAAAATATATTATAATTAGAAAATGAATTAATTAGTCAATGAAAGTCTAGATAGATATTATCTGTTTTGCTTGGAGTATTTTTCTAGTTGTATTTAATTAAATAGAAAATTAATATTTAAGTTCATTTTCATCATGATACTTAAATATTTAAATTTTTCTTCATATTTAATTAAATAGGAAAATTATATTTAAGTTGAAAATTAATTTTTATTAATTAATTTTGGACCAACATAAAATTAGAATAATTTTTCAGGATTTATTTTTATTTTATTTTTAGAGAATTTTCGAAAATTGTATTCTTATATACATTAATTTTTCGAAATGCAATATACATTTATAGAAAATTAAATTTAAGTAGCAAATTAAACTAATTTTGATACAACTTAAATTCAATAATTTTCTAAATATTTATTGAAAATTATTACTAAGATGGAAATAATTCATCTGTGCAACAGGTAAATTTTGCATTTCTTTCATCTGTGTAAACCTAGTAACATGATAGGGCCCATCCAAATGATTTGACCTGTGTGAGCCTATGTATTAGCTTATTGGGCTTAGATGCATATAGGAAGCCCATTTAAGTTCTTACTAAGTAAATGGACTAGATTGCTAAAAGAAATTTCACTTAAGAAATTTTATTTAGGCCCAATTAGAATTGGGCTTATTCAATTAATAACATTTGTTTATTTAAAGGTTAAATTCCTCTCTTTTGGGCCTTGTGTGAGAGTTAAGGGGCCAATAGTAGTGGGTACGACATACTAGACCCAGCACTCCCTCACATGAACTACCCCAATTGTGAAGGCCAATTATTTGCCTTATTTAAATAATTGTATTAGGTTAATTATATTAGTGCAACCTAATTAAAATTGAATTCGCAAACATAATTAACTTTTAAAATATATGAAATTTATTTTTCATTTTAATATTTTAAAGTTAATTTTAGAAAAACACTTAGTTAATTGAAATATATTCTAGATAGTTATTTCTAGTACTAGGTAGTTATTTTTTCTAATATTAAATAAGAAAATATTTTAGATTCAAAATTTATTGTTTATTTTAATTAATTTTGGACCAATATAAGTAAAGTATATTTTCCTAGTATTAAACAAGAATTAATAATTAAGTCTCATCTATACTTAATTATTTATTTCTTGAATTTAATACATAAAATTGAATTGAAAATTAAATATCTAAGTTGATTTTCATCGATACTTAAATATTATTATTTTCATGATATTTAATTAAATAGAAATTATTTTAAGTTGGAAATTTTAAATTTCCTAACAACTTAAATTTGAATAATTTTCAAAATATATATTTTATTTTATTTTATTAATCATTAATTTCGAAATTGCATTTAATTATGCAAGATATTTTGAATTTTTTTTTGAAAATTAGATTAAAGTTGAAAATTAATTATTTATTTTAATTAATTTTGGACCAACTTAAATCAATGATTTTTTCACTTAATGATTAATTTAAAATAAATGAACTAAAATATATTATAATTAAAAAATGAATTAATTAGTCAATGAAAATCTAGATAGATATTATCTATTTTTGCTTGAAGTATTTTTCTAGTAGTGTTTAATTAAATAGAAAATTAATATTTAAGTTTATTTTCATAATGATACTTAAATATTTAAATTTTTCTTTATATTTAATTAAATAGGAAAATTATATTTTAGTTGAAATTTTATTAATTAATTTTGGACCAACATAAAATTAGGATAATTTTTAAAGATTTATTTTTATTTTATTTTAGAGCATTTCGAAAATTGTATTATTATTATATACTTTATTTTTTCGAAATCCAATGTATATTTATAAAAAATTAAATTTGAGTTGGAAATTAATTTAAATTAATACAACCTAAATTGAATAATTTTCTTAATATTTATTGAAAAATTATTGCTAAGATGGAAATAATTCATTTTATTTTCATATCCATCTAAGTATAATTTTATAAATATTAAATTAAAATTTTATTTAGAATTTTATTCTGAATTGGAAATTTTAATTAAATAAATATATATTTAAAATAAATAGATTGAAATAAATATTAGAAGAAAATACATTTTAAATAATGAGCTTTATTATTATTAGGATATTCGATCTCCATTGTTGGTTTTACATAGTTATTGTTTTAGTGAGTAATCCTCCCTAATGGAGGAACGTTCATTAGCAATTTAACGACGTAGAATCTCGAAAGATAAGTACTATTTGTAAGTGTTTATTTTAGTATGGATCACCCTAATGGTGGCGACTTTTAATAAGGCTTACAAAAGTATGAAAAAATGGTAGAAACTCATAAGATAGAATAGCCTTGACTCTTGCCTAAACGGGACAACGCTGGAATCTCATCTTGATCGAATAAAAGGTCACTAGAATGTTTACCATTTTAGATGAGCTGACAACTCTATTCAATGGATGGTAACTTTGACTCTCGCCTAAACGGGACACTGATATCAGTTTGTTGAAGACCTTAGAAATTATTTAGGATTGTATGCTTTAGTATTTTCGCTTGTCATTCCTACTTGCTATGTGCTAATAATTTGTAAATGAGATTCTATGTTGAACCTTACTTGATTTCTATTTATTGTTATTTGTAGTATCCAACATAACAATGACCAATCCCATGTTGTCACTGTTGACTGATAATAACTGTGTGGATCTAAATTTCCCAAATGAAAGAGAACATTAACATTGCTCTCTTTGGTGAAAATGCCCTGTTTATTCTTTTACAAAAATCCCAGTACCTTATCGTAGTGGGAGGGTTTCAAGGAACTCACCCTGCTATGACTTGGAAGACACTTGTGATAAAAATCCATTGTTAGTTTAAACAAGTAATGGATTGTCAGAATAAGAAACTAAGAAGAAAAGCCAAGAGAACTATGTTTAAAACCATTCATATGGAACAACCAAAAGTTTTCTATTACAAGGACAAGAAAGGAAATTTTGAAAATAAGTATATTCAATGGACTTAACAAAACTTCTTGTTCCTAGTATTATAGGTTTGAGATTATCTAAACCTATGGCTTGTGGTATGCCTGGTAATTTACTTACTCTAGTGCAAGCAACTTACTTTAGTAAGATGCTGGAGCATTTCTTTTCTAATGGCAATCGATAGAAGCTTTCCGACTTCTAGACATAGACTTTATTTATCTAAGGAAAAGTTTCAACTATTCCAGAAAAGATAGAGACCAATGAAAGAATTCCTTAGGATCATCAGTAAGAGGTCTCAGATATACTTTTGTATACCTTAGACCAGACACCTGCTGTTGAATGGGAGAAATGAGTAGGTCCAACTGCTTGAACTCGGATGCTATCTTAGCGAGTTGAATCGGATGGTTGGACAGATAGGTGAAGATAATCCAAGATGAAGATGAAGCTCGAAATCTTCTTTTATTTTTGAATTAATTGTTTTAGTTTCAGAAAAATTTGGATTTCAATTATTAGTTTGGGATTTTTATTCCCTATTTTTCATATTGTTGCAGACAATTCCTTCTATTTTTGAGAATTTTAAAAGAAAGTTTTCTATTTTGAAATTGAATTGCATTTATGAATTGATCTTTATTTACTTTATCTTGTGTATGCTAGTACCAATTATATTTATATGTTTATTGATTGTATGTGTATGTGTTTTTATTATTGATACAAATTCTATAGTATCTTCAACTCTGCAAAGAGTTAATGCTACATAAACACTTAGATTTTCATTTCTATGTTTATGAGTAATTGTAAGATCTAAAACAATTATTAAGAATTTGCTTAATAGAAAGATCTTTTGATCTGATGGGGGTGGAAAAAGTTAAGAATAATATGCAGTTCAATGATCTTTTATATCTATCGAACTCTGGATTATATTCATAACTCCACATGATCTCTATAACACTAAGAGATGGACCATGATCTCTATATCCCTTAGGGGTGGATCATAATCTCTATACACTTAGGGTGGACTATACTATTGAAATATGTAGTTCATTTTGAATTCTAGACTATATTCAATACACCACAGTACTCTTTGTGACACATATTTTAACATGGATGTAATATAATGAATTAGCAAATTATCAGAATAAATTCTTGATCTTGATTTATGTTCCAGTTTATATTTTACTATTGTAATAGAAATTGATACCAATAAAGTTCTTTGACATTGTATCACACTACCATATTTGAGTGGGAGAATCTTAAAATTCTTAACCCATCTTCATTTGGTTGATACTTGTGATAGGAACTTTCGAACACTACTGAGAAAGTAAATCTAACCATTCATATGGATAGAAATAACTTATCAGAATTATGAGAATAAGATAGTAAAATTCTTGCATAGTCTATTCGAATGACTTGGGCAAAAAATTTCTAATCCTCATAAATTTTTTATGGTATCTCTATTGATTACTCAATCTCAAGCAAGTATTTTGCATTAATGTTAATACTAGATTACTATGTTGATGACTTAGTCTCGAAGGAACTTACGGTTTCAGACTAAAACAACATGTCACAACTAGATATCAAACAGCAAGTATTTTATAAGAGGTTAAATGTACTGTTGAGTGGGAGCCATCTGAGATGTAATCAAACAAGGAACATAAGGGGACAGTCAAGAAAGATTTATGAAAGTGACCTATATGTTAGATAATAGGGATGTATATATTACAAGTCCTAATATCTACACCAGCTCATAAAGAATCTGAGATGGTGGTTACTCTGGGGGTGGAGGAGTTATTCTAGAAGAATGTAAAAACCCATCTATAATAATTCTAGCTCCATCAGTGAAGATACATAACTTTGTAAATTCAAAAATTACCAGAAAGTTATTCAACTGAAGAAAATTCTACACTGTATTATCTCTATTTCATTCTTTAAAAGAATGAGAGATATGTCTTCTGTTTATTCAGATGTACTTAATAAGCACTGAGAATTTCAGTATCCCTTGATGAGTAATGCATTTAGTAAAGGATGTTGCATAGTGTTTTATGAACACGGTTCCAGATATTTGGGATGAGTCAAATATACTACACTTGATCTGAAGATCAAGACAATAGATTGATTGAAATGCACAACTTGTTTTATGTTAGTGCAAGTGGGAGTTTGTTGGGATTTTATGCCCTAAATAAAACCCATTCCAATCTAATCTGATTTATTATCAATAAAAGATTAGAAGTCATTTTATGTTTGCATGTTGTTTTCATGTTAAGTCCAGAACATATAGTCATTTACAATTACAGTGATGTCAACACAGTGGAATGTAATTGTGATTATATGCTTTGAAAGACAAAGTCCTTATTTCATCAGTGCATTGGATTTACATTGATGTGATAATCAGCGATGAAGTGTACTTACACTTTGCATAAGTGTTATGTTCTTTCCAAAACATTGGCAAAGTATACTAGCTTCGAATGTATGGAGTATACATTGAACTGGACCGATATTGATCTTGGTTAAGATATTATAATCTTACCGTTGTATCTTTCTAAGTCAATTCATTAGTTGATCTTAGATCAAAAGATCTTAATCTTGATATGCTTAGGTTCAATCTCAGGAATGTTATTCATGTTCTTTGATTTGTTAGTTAAGCCTACTTTCTAGTCAGGGTTATACGTACATTTTGGGAACATGGTAGTATGATTGAGTGGGAGCGCTAAACACAGATATGGAATCTATAGCTTCTATGACTACTTAGAAGTGAAACGATGATTTCCTTCGAGCTTGGCTTAATAGATGTAAATAGAAGAGCTCTTATTTCAGTGATTATATTTCACTGAAATATCATTTACAGGAAGTTAAGTGTTTTAAGGATAAAATACATTGAGGAGTGAAACGGTAAATTTATTCTTACTCGGTGTAAATCATCTATAGAGGATTTTTGATTATTGACATTATAATGATGGTTAAATGTGATAGCGTATCTATATGGTGGAACATATAGAGCGTTCTATATGGCTGAGAGTGCAATTCCAAGTTCTATGAGTGGAGGCAACAAGGAATTAATAAGTTAGGGAAGTTACTCGGTAAATTCTAGTTCAGCTTATTGGAAGCTCAGTAATGTAGGCCCATGGTCCCCATTCTAGTTGAGACCATACTGCTTGTAAGACTCAAATAATTGATTTTAACTAATCAATTATAATTCTAAAATTAGACTATGTCTAGTTTATGAATTTTCACTGAGCAAGGGCTAAATTGTGAAGAAAAGAGATTCTTTAATTGGAAGACTTTATTATGTCTAATTAATATAAATATTAAATGACAATATTATTTAATAATTTTTTTTAGTTATTAATTAATTAGTTTTGGCATTCAAATTGTTAGAATTGGAAAATTGGCGTTTTTGAATTGTCAAAATTAGAAAAATACCAAGTGGGGCCCATTAGTCTATGGCCGGCCACTTATGAGGCTTTTTCCAATTAATATTTTCATTATTTTAATGCCTAGTAATTCCTAACCTAAACCTAGTGGTTACCTACAAATAGATAGTGATGGCTCACACTTAAAGAGATTGGAAATCAGATAGATTTTTGCCTTCAGAAAAATTGAGCCTCCTATCCTATTGTCTATAGCCGAACCTCTCTCTCCCTCTTTTCTTCTTCAATTTTTCAAAACCTTGAGTGATAGAGTGAGTGCCCACACACATCAAGTGGTATCTCAATCATAGTCTGGAAGATTATGAAGAATTCAAACTGAAGAGAAGGACATTCGGGCTCAGATCTTGGTGATACTTTACGACAGACAGGATACAAGGATTAGAGATCTGAGCAGAAGGAGACTTATTATTCCGCTGCACCCAATGTAAGGTTTTCGGAAACTTTATATGTGTTTAATTTCATTGTTTTAGAAATTCATATTAGGATGTTAATGAAACATACTTGTTAGTAAATCTAGATCCTGGTAAAACATATTCCAACAATCCCCCCTCAACGAGGGTCCTGGGGGTGTTACCCCCCAAGTATGGGCTTAATCCTCAAAGGTGGTTAACGACCATTTCACACCCATAAGGGACCCTCGTCATCAGTGGCTCCTTCAAATGTTCAAATCTCGCGAAAGGCTCAAAGACAGATGTCAACCCACGAAAATAGCGGGATATTATCCTAAAAATCAAACTCCAACCGCCTCCGAAAATCAAGGAGACGGTTGAGATAGCTCTGCGTTGGTCGCGTCTCCTGAAGCAAGAAGCACCGACCCCCCCTCCCCTATATAAGGGGTCACCCATGACTTAGAAAGGGGATCCGCAATTTGAAACACTTAGAAAAATAAACACTTCTCATTCTTTGCAATCAAGAGCCTGTTCTTGACTTTTGCAACTCAGATCAATAAAACTCAAGGGGAGTAGGCTATTACCGACATCCGGGGTCGAACCTCTTTACATTCTGGTGTCTTTTATTTACATTTATTGCGAATTTCGGTGTTATTAACTGCATTTATTATTGTGGTTTTGATTTAAATCTCATTTATTACGACTCTGTGTCGGTTGGTTAAAAATTCAGTCAACACATACTACATTAAAAATATGTTCATATAAAAATATTTAAGTGAAACTCAACTTTTACTTATTATTTTTTTTTTTGCTAAATACTTTTTTTTTTTAATTTTTTTTCAACGGATGGAATAATCTGAGCCCATATGATGTAAAAGTGAGAGATTTTTCTAATTAGATAGAAAATTAAGTATAAAAACTTAATTTTTTTTTTTAATTTTACCTATTTATGAGTAATACCCAATAAAAGTGCATCCATATATATACTATATAAGTGTAAGAAACTAAAAAAGATATAATATTTATATGGCAAATATCCTTTTAATAAAAAAAAAACTTTGGAAGTATCCACTTTACTTTTTTTTTTTTTTTCACATGCTAACTTTCCAACAATCCTTTTCTCACAAATAGTGAGGCAAAGACAATAGAATCCGAAATACTTCTAATAAGTAAATGAGAAGAGGTCTTACCCATTAAACAAATCAGGTACATCACGTTGCCATTTTTATTTTTATCTTCATTTCTTATTATTACGGTATTGTACTTATTCAAAATTTGAAATGTGTACACATAAATACACAAATGCATGTGTTGTCTATCTGCCCACCACTCTGATCTTTACTAATAATAAATGCTTCTTCTGCATCTATTTGAATTTTGAATTACGTCTGATCTGATCAAATCGTTGGTCCTTCTTCTTCACGGTTAACTCAGTTTTCACTGCTCACTCTAAACTTAATTTTATCTTGCTTATGAAACATTCTTACTGCTTACTCTAAACTTAGCTAGTTTATGAAACATTCTTAATGTCTAATAAATCAATAATATTATTTATATATAAATACTAATATGAATGATTCATATAGAATCATAGATTGATACTTCCTACTTAAGAGTCCTCTCCACTCCTCCATATCGAAAGCTTTGAGTGTTGCGGTATATCTGAGCCATGGAGTACTTTAAAGTGAAACTTTGTGAAAAGTGGTTTTAATACAAATTATATAGTAAAATATTATTTTACATATATAAATAAAAAAAAAAACGGGGGGTAAAATTGAAAACTAAAATATTGGGTTGATTAGAAAGGGTCACATTTACCAACAACAACATACTTAATTATTTCTGAGTGTTTTCTGGCCTGTGGAAACAAGGGATTTTTATAAACTTTCATCTGATGAGTGAGTAATGAGTGAGTCTCTCATGGAGTCTTGGTTTTCTAAACAAATATTTAAGTGTGGGCATCTATGTTTTTCCACCAGAGATTCTTTCTTTCTCTGACCAAAACAAAAACATTTCACATTCTTCTTTGAGTACTTTGATTCTTTTTTTTTTTTTTTTCTTATTTTAAAATTCATAGTTCTGATCTGAAACATTGTGAGTAGTAGTAGCATTACTGAGAATTTTGAAGCAAAAAGATGGAAACTAGTGAAGATGACAGAAAATGCAGGTGGGTTTCTCTCTCTCTCTCTCTCTCTCTCTCTCTCTCTCTCTCTCTCTCTCTCTCTCTCTCTCTCTCTGTATATTATATATATTGAAAATGTAATATGGGATTTGCATCAGTGACAAGAAAATGGAAGGAGATGATGGTTGGAGAATTGTAGAGGGCTTAAGAGGAAGGCTTCTTGCAGAGAGACAGGCTTCAAGGATTGCTAAAGAGGAATCAGAAAGCATGGAGACTAAGGTTAATTTAATTTTGTCATAATAATAAAATTATCTCAACTTACCCTTTGTTCAAAATTTTGATTCATTTTTTATTTTTACATACAGCTAATAGAGCTAGAGAAACTGTTAAAAGAAGAGATAAATCTGAGGAACAAAGCTGAAAAGAAGCTTAAGAGGATAAAGAAAAAGCTTCAAAGTTTCAACATTTGTTCATCCAAATCAGTGGAATCATCAGAACAATCATGTTGTTCAGAGAAGAGTGAAGTTTCTTGTAGATCATTATTCACTGTCACATCTAGTAGTACTTCTTCAGGCCCCATTGACTCAGAAGAGAATGAGTCAAATTTTCATGTTACCTCACGAAAATCAACGAAAAATCATGAAAGTCCTAATACTGAGAACCCAATTGATCAAGGTACTGCCAGCTTTGAAGATTTCTATGATAACCCAAGTAATAAATCAAGGTATGTCTCTCTCTTTTATTTGATTTCCTACTTGTGGTCTATGGCCTATACAATCTGCATACTGATTAAAAGAACCATTTGGCATTTGGTATTTCCCTATTCAGCTCTGCAGACTTTCGATGTTCAGTGGAAGAGAATGAGATTGATCACGAGGATTATGTAGATGACTCTTTTGCACTTGTGCCAATTAATTACTGTGTAGCTGAAGCCCCTAAAAGGATTGAGCTAAACCCAGTTCATGAAAATGTATCAGAAGCTCTTGACTCACTTAAGTATATCAGAGAAAAAATTCAAAGCTCAATGGAAATAAGATGTATGGTTAGAGTTGGCCCTACTTAAAACTCAGCTCTGATGAAAGTAAACATATATCTATATCTATATGCATATATGTTTATCTCCTTATTAGATGACATTATAAAGTAAAATCACATTTTGTTAGGAATAACTTATCTTTCTTTTCTGATATGCAAATAATTTGAGATGAAAAAGCAGAATATATGGATGCAACTATGTGTGTGGATGTAATAAAATCACTTTTTGACTGTGTTCAGTTCACATCACTTCACAGAGAGCATGTGAAGTGGGGTTTTCTTTACTTTTATTTATTTTATTTAAAACCCTCTTTTGGTTTGATCCAAAATGTTTATGCCCATTTGTTTGTTTTCCTAATTGAAATTTTTAAGAGTTTGGTTTGATTTGGGGGTCACTTGGTTCTTGTGACTTGCATATATGCATGGTGATTTGACTTGTCCACTTAGGCTTGGCTTGACTTGGCTCTGTTTTTAGCTCAAAAATTTTGATGAAGATTCACAATTATAATTGGAACAATTGATTAATAAAAATGTTCTCCAAAGGTGAAACATGCTTTAATTGCAGTAGTGGTGTATTTGTTAATGGATACTGCCAAAGAAACAAACACTGGTATAAAGCCTTAGACAAATTCCCGTAGCCTGGCTTATCAGTCTTCTAAATTCTTGGATTTACATGCACCCCATCACATGTCCATCTACACATAATACAGACAATGTAATAGTGTCTGATATAAAGCCTCTAGACAGCCTTTGGTTTTTCTCCTATGACGATTGAATTGGTCAAGACCAATAATTTTACCTGACATGGTTGGGAATGAAAATCTAATATGATATGAGAAAAGATGAGAATATAGAGAGTTTGACTGAGTTACAAACTTGTTGCTTAACTATTAGATTTGCTTATGATCTTTGAAATTCAAAAGCCTATCTTTCTTACCTAATACCTACCTTTGTCAAACTTTAAAAGGGGTAAGAAATAAGTGAAAGTGTAACTAATTTCTATTTAGTACTGCAAAGAATACTGAGTCAATTGTGCCCAAGATCATCATGTGAGAAGCATATGAACGAGTAAGGCACGTGGTTTGCTTTTACAAAGTCTGAGGTTCGAGTCTATGACAAGTATCTATATAGTAATTGCTATAATTTTTCATCTTTAAATATTATAAAGTTAGATGAGGAGCCTAAATTCAAAACAATGAAAAGAAGAGCATAACCGATCAAATTCTTACAAATCATTGCTTCTATTTTTTATCCGTACAATGAACATTACTAGAATACAGTTTCTCTCAAATACACATTTAGTTTTGTCTTCAAATAAGAACCAAGTTGATCAACATGCATATGTTCAGCCGATATTGGAGTCCCAATGAGTGTACCAAAAGCATTGGTTGGTCTCATAAAAGGATCCTCGTCATACTAAGAAAACAGCACATTTCTAAAATTTGCAAATCACTAGCGATATAAACAAGTCTCAAACCATAATATATAGGTGTAATTGTTAGAATTTGGTGGTAAGGTGTGATTAAGGTGCATTCATCTTATATATGATGCTACTTTATTTCTACACTTTAATAGTGTAAGACTAAGTCTAATAGTAATACTAAAAACTTTGTAAAAATACTTGTTTGGAAACTAAAAAGATACAGTCTGTTATTCTCTTTCAAGTAAGTGAATTAATTATAATAATATGTATATTATTATTATTTAATTTTCTTTGGTGGGTCTCTTGTCCTCTCTTCAATAAGCATGAAGGCCCTTTTCAAAGATTAATGCTGGGAATCCAAAATGGCTATATTGGCCCTTATTTGAGAATAGAGAGAAAGTAATGGTGTGGCATGGGTCTCTACTCTCTATGGACGGTATCAAATAGAATTTCAGCCTTCGCCTATTGATTCCAACTCATTGCCAACTCCAAAGCATAGTTAAATATTAGTTTGCATTATTTATTATTATGACTTTTGTGATAGACATTGTAAAACACATCATGGTTCAATAATTTAATAGTGTTTTCTTATTATTTTTGGGTCATAACTCATAACTCGTATAACTAGATGTAATTTAAGTTGTTTTAACTTAAACATGAGTACGATTTCAAAAAAAAAAAAAAAAAAAAGATTAGGTGTTGTTAAGGTGGTTAATGTTGGATGCCAAAAATCAAATCTTCATAAGGGCTGTCCCAAGCCAACACCGATGAAACAAAAAGTGGTTTAAGACACGGTTTTGTGCACAAACAGAAACAGTTCTTCCTTTCCCATGTTACATAAATAAATATTTAGGGGAGAGTGAGTTAAGAGAGAGAGAGAAAGAGGAGCTGCCACTAAGTAAACCAGACAAAAATTAAGTAGGAGAGAGATGGGGAAATTTGCCTAGAATGGTGGATGGATTATTAGTAGTAGTAAGAAAGGTCAGAGAACTCAAAACCTCATCCATGAATTTCAGAAAAGCCTCTCTCAAAACCCCACTTGGCCACAAAAACATAAAACAATAAAGAAAGAAAGCTAGAGAAGAGAGAGAGAAAGAGAGTGAACAACAATGTCAGAAGTTGTAGTTTAAAACTCTCATATTTTTGTTATTTTTAATTTTTTTTCCCATCTTAGATCTCATCTGACAACAATCTGAAGATCTTCTGCCGAAAAACTCCAAGCCCTTCTCTTATCCTTTGCTCCCCTTTGATCACTCTGATCTTGGACCAACTCTGGCATTCAAGAAATGTGTATGTGCTTTTACAGCTAAGTTTGTTTTCTGAAAGATTGGCACACATGGAAGGGCCAAACATTTGCAACCCAGATTCAAGGTACACAGAACCAGCACGCTTTCATATTCTCTGAACTCACTTAAAGCTATTGCTTTTTGGTCCCAAGAAGACATTTTTGAGTTGATTTAGCCCATACCCATTTGGTCTCTACTCTCTATCTATCTCTACTTTGGTTTTATTGATGGTGTCTTGGCTTGATGGGTATATATTTTTACCAAATGGGTTTGTTTTTCAGCACAATTTAAAACAAGGCCTGATTTTTATTCCATTGATTGCTGCTGCTGCTTCTGGGTCATTTTGGATAATGAGTGTTGCACTTACTACTTCTCTTATTTGTTCTGAAGTTCTTGCTTGAAAATGATTAAACCCTGTTGGAAACCGTCTGTTGAGGGTGATGGACCTCGTCGTAGAGGAGGAGGAGGTGATGGTTCTGGTCGTGTTGATGGTCTGATGTGGTATAAGGATCTGGGTCACCATGCTTACGGAGTTTTTTCAATGGCCGTGATCCAAGCCAATTCGACTTTGGAAGATCAAAGCCAACTTGAATCTGGGTCACTGAGTTCCACAAACTCTGGTCCTCATGGGACCTTTGTTGGAGTATATGATGGTCATGGAGGTCCTGAGGCTTCAAGATTTGTGAATGAGAACCTCTTCTCCAACCTTAAAAGTATGTCTCTCTATTGAGTGTTTTGATGTGTATGTCTCTCTATTGAATGTTTTGATGTGTATCTTGCCTAAATGGTTATGAACTTGCAAACATCTTTTTATACTGCACCTGAGCCAATATAGTTGTTTGATATTTTGTGGTTTGCAGCGTTTGCTCCCAGAAGCTCTAAAATTCAAGTCTTTCGTGAGCCTAATATTGTAGGGTTAGGCAGGAGTCTAGTTTCAGAAGATGTTGTTCACTATGATCACATTCACTTTAATTGATCATAGTTAATCTAGAGCTTTCTATATTTAGTATCCATAACCTTCAAGGCTTAAACTTTGCCTTTTAGTACAAAGATTTTTAATTGGGGAAGGATCAGGAAATTATGTTAAATGCTGTTTTTCTGTCTTCTTGTTCAGTGCAGTGTAGTGAAGTTACTGAGTGTTTATTTGATTTTTGTTTTGGGCAGGAGTTGTAGCTGAGCATCAAGGCGTAACGGAACATGTTATCAAGAAGGCTTTCTTGGCCACAGAAGAGAGTTTTCTCTCTCTTGTTGAGAGACAGTGGCATAGCAGACCGCAAATTGCTTCTGCTGGAACATGTTGCTTGGTGGGAATAATATGCAATGCAACGATGTACATTGCAAACGTTGGAGATTCCCGGGCAGTTTTAGGGAAAGAAGAAAGGGCAACTCACGAAGTTAGAGCTGTTCAGTTATCATCAGAGCACAATGCAAGTATTCCATCAGTGAGAGAGGAACTTCAAGCAATGCACCCTTATGATCCACAGATTGTGGTGTTAAAACATAAAGTTTGGCGTGTTAAGGGCCTTATACAGGTAATGTTCAAGACTTTTTTGTTTTTACATTCACAGTTCCAATGTTGCATAAGCCATTTTTCAAAGAAAGTGCAAAACTTGAAACATGAACCAAAACAGTCTTAGGATTTCATCTTAACATGTCCAGAGTTTGTTCAAGTGACTAGGATTTCATCCCAAAATTGTTAAACTTGAAACTCCATTCATTTTTCTTTCTCTAAACCAAAAATTCGGAGAGCATAGGGATGAGCATCATGGCTGCAACATTATGAATCCAAGATGTTCATAAACTCATGACACTGCCAGTTAATAATGACTAATCGTTTGCTCTTTGCAGGTTTCAAGATCTATTGGTGATGCTTATCTAAAGAGAACAGAATTCAACAGGGAGCCTCTACTACCAAAATTCAGACTTCCGGAACCTTTCTTCAAGCCAATCCTTAGTGCAGAACCATCAATAACAGTTCAAAAACTCACCCGCCAAGATAAATTTCTCATCTTTGCTTCGGATGGCCTATGGGAGCATCTTAGCAACCAGGAGGCAGTCGACATCGTCCACAACCACCCACGTAATGTAAGATTTGGTACTAGTATGTATATACAGTCTCCAATAATAAGTCTTAGTGGCTTATCATTGCTTGCCTTCCACAAGAATAACTCATTCTATTTCCTTCCTTCTGTAGGGAATTGCCAGGAGGCTTGTTAAATCTGCGCTTGAAGAAGCGGCTAAGAAGAGAGAGCTGAGATACTCGGACCTGAAAAAAATTGACCGGGGAGTGAGACGCCATTTTCATGATGATATTACAGTTGTAGTTGTGTTTATAGATCCACATTCGATAAACGAGAACTTCCTACACAACTCCCCAGTTTCGATAAGGGGAGGAAACCCTGTTACTCCCACTACATGAAAATTATTAGAATACTAGAATGAATATGTTTGGAAATGTCAAGCTTCTCATAGGGGATTGCATCACTTGAAATCAAGCTACTAATGAATTGAACTTATGGTTCAATTGGAAAGCTCCCCATATTTTCCCATGATTCCTCATCTCTACTCTTGGTTGGAAAAAGCCTGGCCTTGGCCTTGGGGCTTTAGATTAGTTGCACCCTCCTTCCCTTCCCCCAGTGTCTTTGTAGATAAAAACTTTTACTTCTACACATTGTTAAACTAAGAAATGTGTCATTTATTTGGCGATAGATAAAATCTTTTATTAATGTGAAACCTCAAATGTGAAATGTCTTGTTAAGGTTTGAAGATTGTTTTCATTTATAGAATAATGTGTACATTTTGAATTCTATTCCATTATACTTCTTCGCCTTCCGCTCAAATCCCATTAATCGACCTCCTACGATGTTGAAGCCGTGGAATTATCTTGCTAATGATTTGAAAACATAAGATCATCCCCTAAAAATTGTGTTATATTTGGCGCTGAAAAAAAAATTGTGATAATGTATTTACATCAATTTCTAACGTTGTGTTCTAATATATAATTGTATAATTTTGATACAAAATTTAATATTTTTATTAAAAGTATAATAAAGAAACTTTTACATGAAAAATATAATTGGCTTTTTTATTACCTAAATACCTCCACTTGACATGGGCAGTAATTTTACATTTAATGTACTTTTATTTACTAAAATATCACTTACACACACCTTCCACACATGCATGCATAATTGACTGTGATTGACACATAGTAACTTTCCCTCACTTTTTTTTTCTTCTCATTTTCATTTTCATTACAGAATTCTTTTGATATTTATTTTTATTTTTATGTTTCAAAATTTTTTATCCCTAAAAACCTATCCCAATCCATGTTCAAAAGTCATATACCCACGATCCAAAGCTTCTTCTCCTATTATTTTCTCCAACTCCCTTAACCCAACTGCCCAAATTCCTTTTCCCTATTTTTTTATTTTTGTCTGAAGTAATATAATAATGTCGATTACTTGTTCTTCTTCCTCCCCTTCTCCATTGCCCAAAAAAGCATCCAAAATGGGTGTTAAATCTGTAACAAATAAATCCAAAGACAAACGCCGAGTTGTAGAAGACAATGACTCAAACTTTGCTCTGCCCATTGTGAACGCGATCGTGGACCTGGGAAGAAAAAATCTAAAGTTTCTATTCCTCAACATATTTCTCCCTCTGAGAATAGGAAAAGGAAGGTTGAAAGTGATCATGGTTCGGAGGTTTGTTTATAGTTTTTTTTTTCATTTTTCCGCAACATTAAAATTTTGTGTATTTATTTTGTGGGTTATCTATATTCTTTTAATTTCAGTTTAGGGTTTAGATTTGTGTAGTTATTTGATTTTTATGTTTTGTTCTTTTGTTAGTTTTCATTAACTGTAATCATTTTGTTCCTTGAAATTAGTTTTTATTGGGTTATTATTTCTAATTTTTTGTTATATTTTTTATGATTTTTCTGTGATTTATGCTTTTATATGTTTTATTGTCGCTATTAGGCTTGTTTCTAAACTGTGTTGATGGTTTTGCTTTTGATAGTAGTTTGTTTATTATTTTTGATAGTAGTTTGTTTATTATTTTTGATAGTAGTTTGTTTATTATTTTTGTTTCTATCTATAGTTTTGGTCACTTTTTCTTATAGTTGTTTATCATTTTTTTATGTTGTCTTTAATTTTTATTAATTTGAATTTATGTATGTTCATGTTGGGATTTTATGCTCTAAATAAAATCTATTTTAATATAATCAGATTTATTAATTAATAAGAGATCAAAAATCAATTTGGTTTACATGATTGCTTTCATAATTATATGTTTAGTGTATAAATTGTATTAAATTTGAACATATATTTATTCATGATTATAGTGTTGTCTACACAGTGAAAAATAATCATGATTATATGTTTTAAAGTTCTAAGTCCCATGATTTGTCAGTTCACTGGATTTTCACTGGCGTGATAATTGGCGATAAAGTTTATTTACACATTGATATGTGGTATGTCCTTTCCAAGGTGTTGGCAAAGTAAGCTAGTATCATATGTATGTAGTATACATCGGGCTGGATCGATATTGACATTGGATAAGATATCATAAACTTACCTTTATATCTTTCTAAGTCAATATCACTTAGTTGATCTTAGGTCAATAGATCTTAATCCTAAGATGGTTAGGTTTGGGCTTAAATGTATTATTCATATTTGTTATCCCAATTTTTGTACTCTGACGTGGCATCACACGATGGTGACACGTGAAATCAACCCCGTGCATTTGCTCGCAAGAAATATGCCGAACAGGGCACCACATACATTCGCTCGGACGAAGCCCTCTCAACCGAGCAGCGAGCAATCCGCGGAGCACGCCAACACTTAACAAGTTCAGCTTTCACATCGTGAGTCAGCAAAGAAATCCCTATAACTTTGGGATCAAATCACAGAGATATGGCAAGCTGTCCAAATCCCTTGATTAGTGTATTCTGTATTTACTATACAATCTTTCCACTTATATCAATTGTAATCAGAAGGAAAATACTTCCCTCCCAAGCTTATAGATCTATAAATAGTGATTCATACTCACTGGGCAAAAGGTCGATAAACTTGTCTAAGAATTCATATTCAGAGATATCATTGTAAGAGCTCTAAGGAACGGAACCATTTTCCTTGTTCTTAAGTCAATACAAGCTACGAGGATTAGGCTATTACCGAACTGCTCAGGGTTGAACCTCTATAAAATTCTTGTGTCTTTATTTGCTTTATTATATTACACTCATATTAAACTACTTGTCGCTTACAAATTAGACTCATTGTCGTTGGCTAAAAGCGAGGTCAATATTTTGGTGCTTTCATTGAGAGCAGAATCAAGGATCGCTCTTTATCTCAAACCTAATCGCAAATACAATGGTGGTACAGACTCGCAAAGGCGTGGTTGATCCAGTGAATCCACAGACAGTGGATCCTGCACTGCAGAATTCAGGGAACACAAGGGTTCCACCAGCCACGAATCCTGGACAGCCATCAACTGTAGGTCACGGTGTGACGACTCCTGGGTGAAATCACGCCTGGTGTGCAAGAGACTAGGAATACCAGTTCAGCAGCCAACGAGGGTATTCATAACACAGCCGTTCCGCCCGCTACCAATGTTCAAACAACTATTGGAGATGACACTGAAATCCAGAACCTCCGTGCTGCTCTTGGAGTCATGCAGGGTCATACCAACACCCTACATCATGATCAAGAGGAACTCCGTGCTGCAGTAAATTTCGCATTTGAAGAGCAGAGGCGCATGTTCGCTGAATGGAGAGATAAGGAGATGGAAACGTTAAGGGCTCAGCAAGCAGTCATTGATGACCGAACTCGACATGCCACTGTGTTGACACGAAAAGCCTATTAGGATACCGGACAACAGCCTGTAACTGGCATCCCCCTGGGCAAGACAGACGAAGATCCAGCGATGAACACCTCTCAGACTATAAATGGCCAGCCGCCCAATCCCCGGTCACAAGTTTCACCTGTGGGCCAAGTGGTAGGCGGGCAGACCTTGTCTAGAAATTCATCAGGAGAAGTCATACCCAATAATTCCAACCAAGTTAATGGTGCCGGCCAGCAAATTGGCCAAAGCAACCAATCCCTGAGGTAGCCAAGCGTATCTATATTTGATAGATTGGGGACAACTCATGATCTCAGAAACGATCTGAACAGGAGGAGAGGATTGGACGACTAACATGACGCGCCAAACGTATAGCCCAGAACTCGCGCTCAGAATCCTGCTCAAAGAGATGCTGACGTGACTCAGTCGGCCAAGAGGCCGAACAAGTTAGTCCAGTTTTGCAGGCATAGTTAAACGACCTAAAAAATATGTTCCAAGGCCTGGCCGATCAGAGGAACAACGATCTTGAGTTGGATCGGGCACGTGGAACCCCTTTCTCCCCCGAGATTAATATCCTAGAATTGCCCCACAAGTTTAAGATGCCAACCTGGAAGATGTATACCAGGAAGGAAGATCCCTTATCCCACCTCAAGTATTTCGAGATGCAAATGGACCTGCAAGGAGTACGAGGAGATGTATGTTGCGGAGTTTTTCCTGCCACCCTCTCAGATATCATTGGAAGGGATATACATTGGAAGGGACCGATATTGATCTTGGATAAGATATCATAAACTTACCATTATATCTTTTTAAGTCAATATCAATGGTTGATCTTAGGTCTATGGATCTTAATCCTGATATGCTTAGGTTTAGCTTAGTTGTATAATTTATGTTCTTCAAGTTGTTCGTGGAAGCTAACTAATAGTTCTGGCAGATATTTACATCTTAGGAACATAGTAGTTCAATTGAGTGGGAGAGCTGATCATAGATATGGAATCTATAACTTCTATAAGTATTTAGAAGTGAAACGATGATTTCCTTCAAGCTTGGCTGAATAGAAATAAATGATTGAGGCTTCATTTCAGTAATTATATTAGTTTACTGAAGTATCATTTATAGGTAGCTAAGTGTCTTAACGATAAAATACATTAAAGGATAGAACGGTAAATTTGTCTCTTTTTGATGTAGATCATCTATAGAGGATCTTTGACTATTAGGAGTGTAATAATGGATAATCATAATGTATCTATATCGTGGTACATATAGAGCATTCAATATAATTGAGAGTGCTATTCAATTCCAAATCTATAGTGGCACAAGGCGGAATTAAAAAGTTAGAGAATTTACTTGGTGAATTCTAGATCTACTTATTGAAAGCTAAGTTATATAAGGCCATAGTCCCCTCATCAGTTGAGATAATACTGCTTGCAGACTCAGATATTTGGTTTTAATTAATCAATTATAATTCTAAAATTAGACTATGTCTTATTTATAATTTTTCACTAAGCAAGGACTTAATTATGAAGAAAAGAGATTTTGGGGTCTATTTATTAATTAAGAGACTTTGTATGGTCTAATTGATAAATAATATAAATGAAAATTTTATTTAGTAATTAATTATAATTATTAAATAAATAATTTTAGCATTTATATGATTGAATTGGAAAATATTATATTATTGAAAGAAGAATAACTGGTTGAAATAAAGTGGCAAAATTGTAACTAGAGAATGGTCCTATTTATGGCCGACCACTCTTGTTATTTTTGCCCAATATTTTACTCTTTTTTAATCCATATAATTCAGCCCTAAGCCCTAGTTGAAACACTATAAAAGGAACATGATGCTCTCACTCATCCACTTGATTCCTTCAACCAAATAAAATCTAGTTTCTAACTCTGTCAAACAACTAGTAGATGAGAGAGTTCCTTCCATAGTGATTTCAGCTCCTTCATTGTTCTTCATTCAATTCGAGCCTATAGTGATAGAGTGCCATGCCCACACATAGCAAGTCAAGTACTCAATCATAGTGAGGAGACGTTGGTAACCAAACTCGAAGGAGAGAAAGAGATTCATGCTCAGATCTTGATAATACTCTGCGACAGAAAGGAACAAGGGTTAGAGATCTGAGCAGAAGGAGTCATTATATTCCGCTGCAACCAATGTAAGGTTTTCTAAACTCTTATGTGTTTATTTTTATTGTTTTAGAGATATTCATATTTAGGATGTTAATTCAACATACCTGTTAGTAAATCTAGATCCTGGTAAAATATTCCCAACAGGACCCAGTACTGTCTAAACCAATTAATGGAGAATCATTTTTCCTGTACCTGGCAGTGTCAGATCATCTATAAGTGTCACCTTAGTACGAGAAGAAGGAAAGGTACAACTTTTAGTATATTACGTAAGCAAAAGACTATTGGGCTCGGAGTCCAAATATCCTATGATCCAGAAGCTTTCTTTTTGCTTACTAATTGCTTCTCATAAGATAAGATCATACTTTTAGGCTCACGCCATTAGGGTACTTACCAACCACCCTCTCCGTCAAGTGGTACAGAAATCAGAGTTGTCAGGAAGACTCTTGAAGTGGGCAATGAAATTGAGCCAATTTGATATACAACATCAGCCGAGAATTTTAATGAAAGGTCAAGCCTTAGATGACTTCATTGTGGAGTGCACATGGATAAATGACGATCCTGAAACGTCAGTCCCAAAGAGAGAAGTCTGGAAGATATATGTAGACGGAGCATCAAACATAAAACGGTTCCGGGGTCGGAATAATTTTAATCTCTCCACAAAACCTCCAACTCAAAAGTGGATTTTGTTTTGAGTTCAAAGCTTCCAACAATGAAGCTTAGCACGAGGCTATGATTGTTGATTTACAAATTCGAGAGTAATCACATGTCTAACTCCAGATGTACAAAAACAAAATTGCTAGGAATTTTAACTCTAAAGTCAAAAGTAAAAGATTTGAAATTGGCGACCTTATTTTGAGAAGGGCATTTCCAGCCTCTTATGAGCCCAGAGTGGAGGTCTTAAGACCAAACTGGGAAGGTGCATATGAAGTTATAGACAAAATTAGTGATGGAACCTACCATTTAAAAAGACTAAATGGAACAAGAACTCCAAGATCATGGAATGCTGACCACCTCACAGATACTATCAGTAAACTGTGAGTGGTCAGGTTCCTTTTTGTTTTCTTTACTTTTTATATTAGTATTCAATTTCCATGTATGCCTCAGTTTAGGAAGTATCTGAATAAAAGAAGAAGTTTTCATTTCATGTTTGGTCTTTGAAAGTTCTATCATGTAACAAGTGATTGAAACTCTCAATCCCTCCACTCTTCAAAATGGCATCTTTGTTCAGCAAAAGCAAGACTTATAGCTGCTTGAGTATCTTGTTAATTGTAATGAAGAGTGTTATTATGGCCTTGTATTTGCTCTAATGTAGCTTGAGAATTCTGGAGTTTGGTGTCATCACCAATTGACTTTTGAGTATTTTTAGCAGACGGGATTCTAGTACTAGGAGCAGTCTGCTCGGTCCAAGTACTAGTGGTTTCAGTTTCTTGCACGCCCGAAGTGAAACTAGCCAGAGGGGTAGTCACTCCTTGCCCTACTATTTGTGGACCTGTGGGTGCCTAAGGATTAGTCGGATTGGAGTCCGTCCTAACTTGATCTCTGGGATCGGCATGTGTCTGTACGTTTAAATCTGTAACCATTGGATTCGTAGTGTCATTTTGATTTCCCCTCCGTGTTTCTACAACCATCTTGTGTCCTGAAAAAGACTTAAAACAAAGACTTGTATTTCTTTGCTCTCAATGAAAGCACTAAAATATTGACCTCACTTTTAGCCAACGACAGTGAGTCAAATTAAAGTGATTAAAGCATAATTGATATAACAAATATGAATAATATAGAGTAAAGAAAATACCAAAATTATAGAGGTTTGATCCCTTGATGATGGTAATAGCCTACTCCCATTTAGTTGTATTAACTTGTGAGTAGATGAACAAGAAAGCCTTGATCTCTCTCTAAAGTTCTTACCATGATCTCTGAGTATTTCACTATTGAATCTAGATTTTTCTTGTGTGTTTTCTCAGAATGAATTTCGTATCCCTGAACAGTGAGATGAGTGCACTATTTATAGGAATTGATTGCATTAAATTGGTTTCTCAAAATCAATAAAGAACAAAATGAGAAATCTAATTACTTTCTATAATTACAATAATTAGAATAGGAAACTAGGTAGGTTTCCTTTCTACTTCAATACTAGGAATTTATCTCATGGATTTAGGGATAGTGTCGTGCCTTACAAACTTGAGGATAAATCTCTAAAATTGTCTAACTCGCATTCCCTAGTTTAGATATGCAAGTTTCCTTCTTGATGGAAGCTGGTCGGGTGTCCTTGCATGCTCTGCTCGAATATTCCAACTTCTTTCTATGACTTCAAGTATTAAATCTTCCTACACAGTTTATCAGGAGAAGAATCTTCTACCCAGGTGATAAATTTTGTCACGTGTCACCTAAGTGGATGCCACGTCAATAAAAATTTGAATAACAAACTATTATAATTAATTTGCACCTTATGTTTTAGAGCACAAATACAAAAACTAGATTAATTTAAGCTCAAATAATACATTTGTTGAATCTACATAACAATGTGAGGTAGTAAAATTTTCCTAAAATTCAGATCCATAAAGAACGAAAATCCACTAAAAATGAAGTTACTATAAATGTTGAATTTTAGAAAGAGGTAAAAATGAAAAGTTTAGCCAAAGAGTATCAAATTTGCTACCGTAGTTTATCTTTAAATCTAGCCATTAAAATAAAATTTAATATTATTGGACAAAGTGCCAACATCTTCCATACCCTAGGCGGTATGACAACAAAGAGAGTGGCACCAATAGCCTTTTATCAACTCTCTTTTATTTTTAGTTATAATTGTACCTAAGAAACTATACTAGCAATTTTATTATTTTTATTTCATATAAAATATATATTTTTAATTTATATTAATTTTTAATAGTATTTAAAGAAAGACTAATTAGAATTTTTTCTCTGAACATGTATCAAATCATACCCCTTAAATTTTTTCTGCCGTTAAAAATTCTCCCAAATTATTGAAATTGTTAGATTTAATTGTCTAATTTTAATAAAAAAATTCTAGTATGGATAAAAGTTCATAGGCATGATTTAATACATATTAAAATTTGAGAAACATGATTTGGTATATATCAAAGTTTGGAGAGCATAATTTAGTATATAAATAATCACTAAAACAGTATATTGAATGAAATTAGACAAAACAATCTCAATAGTAAGAAATTTTTAATAGCAAAAAAAATTCAAAAGACATAATTTAATACATATTAAAATTTGAAAAGAAAAAATTATAATTAGCCTAAAAAAAATAATAGAAGGAAATATATAAAATTATATTGAAATAAAAATAAGAAACATATAGAAAAAAAGATTACATTATTAAAATAAAGTTTATTTATATTTTTATTGTTTTTTAACATTAGCATGTACATATAATGCTTTGAGCTTTCTTTCACCCAAATTCGAATCATAAGTTACCAAAAAAAAAAAAAAAAGTTATTACCTATGGCAGTGTGAAAAATTCAGGACCACTGGATGAATTAGTCACATCACAGAGGCATGAAAAACAAAGACAAATAAAAGGCAGTAGAATAAAGTTTAATGTTTCATTCCCTCACATTAAAGTAGTCTGGTCTTTTCACCCATTACATGATATAAAAGAATAACACAAGAATTCTGATACAGAACGGTATATATTTGTGAAATTCTGCAATGAAGAAATCTTCATATACAAATAAAAAAAAAACTACAAAATCAACTCAGCTTAGATATACCATAATTGAATTCAACTCTCCTGTCTTTCAAGATTTGAATAATTCACCCAGTAAGCCGAGAAAAGTAACCAACACCTCCAAAGAGTTCACTTATCCCAACTAACCAACTAAGACTATCAGAAATTCCATAACTAACAACTACCAAAGCACAAAAAGATTCAAACAAATGCCAATAATAAGTTCAAACAGGTTATTTCATCTGACAAACACATTAGCCAGCCAAACCAATTTTGACATGCTTGTATCATGGCAAAGCAATTTTTTTTCTAATACAATTTGAAATGGCATCTAAGCAAATGAAACAAATGAAATGCACATCAACACTATAATAGTAAAAATAAAAATATTAATAATAACATAATAATAATAGTCAGTTCTTGTTAGCACAACCTTCAGACATATATCAGTCAACATAATGGTACAGCCTTGTATACTCTTTGGTCTTACCAGAAACAATGTGATATTTTTTCCTGCTTTTCCATGTCTTCCTTTTTTCTCTTTGTTTTTTAAAACCTTTTCCTACTAGATTGAGAGTAAGAGGGTTTATAAGATGGATTGACTCATTCTTAAACAGTTAGAAAATTTGAGGAGATAGCATGAACAATGCAAGGATGCAAGGAAGCAAGAAAATTGCTTCTAATTAAAGTAAAAACTGAGCTTTTTTTTTACTCCACCAAATTGATAAAGGGTAACTAAACTAGCAACATGAAACACCTAATTGAAGCAATCCAGTAAACCTCAGGACATATATATTCTTTGATCAACTGCAACCAAAGCAAACTTAGCAATATCATTCACCACACAGCATCATGGATATGAATCTAAATGAACTATGAAGCACTGAGATGTTGCCGAAGATGATATGCACGTGAATAATATGAATGAGGTGAACCAAAAATAAAGAGTAAGCTAACCAAAATAGTAGCTAAAATTGACACAACTTGTCCTACTGTTAATTTCTGAATTTCTGATATTCTTAATAGATTGCAAGATAAGCTAACTTTATGTAGGTGTTACTAAATTCAAGACCTCACTGGGTAAAAGTGACAGGCATATTCAACTGAGAGAAAACTCCTACTGCGGCCGAGATCCTGTTAAATTTACTTTGGTGAAGGTATCCAACAACGGAAAGGCTGCACATGAGTATCCATATAACGGGAAGCAGACAAGACACATAGTAAACGAGAAAAAAATGAGGGAATCCAGACTGTTAGGACCTAGACCTGTCATAAAGAAACAAAATTTAATTAAAACAAAGCTGATAAAATCCAGTTACATACGTAGTGACAATAAGATTAGATAACCCATAGACTAGGGTCACTAACTACCAAAACTTGCAATGAACAAGTCATCTTACTATCTAAGGAAGATATTGATGTTCAATCTCCCCCAGCCTCGCCAGCAATAGCTGCACTCTGCAGTGGAAATAAGAAAATATCAGCACTCTCTAAGCATATAACAAAAGTAAAAAACATCACAGTATTGGCTTTGACTTCACAACATAAGTTTGCATCAACACCACAAATTAAAGAAACCTGACCTTCTCAATGTTGGACTTTCCATTCACTTGAGGAACAGAATTTGATGGGGTGGTTGAAAACCTGACAACATAAAAACATAGAACCTTTTTTAAAATCAATAATCACAAATAAATATAATAAACACATCCTCTATTACAAAATTATCTAAATGGTACTTTGGAGACATAGCTAGCAGATATCCTCACCTGAGAGCCCTTGCTTTTCTTTTGTCGTCTTCTATAGGGTCAGTTTTGGAGGCAGGTGCAAACCTTGCAAGGCGAGCTTTTTTCTTGGCCTCCTGGTCAGAAGTTACCTTCTTCTTGCTCTCCTCATCAGAAGTTACTGTCGGACTAGGAATGCCAAACCTGAATAATATAGAAAATAAAACAAGCATTACAGTTATACAGCTAGAAAAAAATTGTTAAGAAGGTTATTAGATAGTACGACATATAACAACTACAGGTGTCTTGAAAAAGATTGAAAAGAACCTCTCTGCTCTAGCTTTTCTTTTAAGCTCCTCCGATTTCTTCGACACCTCTGATCCAGCGGCAGCAGATGGGGTTGGGGAAGCAGAGCCTGCGACAGTGCCAAACCTGCAAAAAGATCAACAAATGTTTGAATTTTCTCTCAAGGAAAGGGGAAGTAAAACTGTGGAAGAGGCCAATAAATCAAGGACATTGCCAGCTTGTCCATATCTAGGAAGTAACGTTCCCCATTAAAGCTCATAGCCCAACAAAACCTGCTATACCACCCAGCAATATCTCTACGAATCCTTGTACAAAAAATCAACTATATTTTCTCGCTAATTTCAGCATGTAAGCAACCCTAGAAAACCATAACCCACATGGTCACCAAGAATTCTATTAAGTACACGAAAAATCCTAAAATAAAGGTTTAAGCATGAAATAAATCTTAAACGAGTAAAGCATGAGACTTATTTTCGTTATCATTTTCACTACTTTCTCATCCAACACAATGAATAAAAAAAAATACAGTCACGATAACAAAAGCTTATAAACCCTAACTCCCGTAGAAAACAACAAATTCATGAAAATCTTGAAAATTCTAAGGGATGTCATCTTAAGCCCAAGCTCCCACTGCACTAAATGTAATTATCTTTCAAGTCAATTTCTTGGAAGAAAACCAAAGAGGAATAAAGAAGAACATAAAAACCCTAAATGAAAAAAAAAAAAAAACTAACGATAAAAGAAGAGTACCTTTCAGCTCGAGAGTTGCGCCTCTCTACCTCAGATAGTTGCACAGTTATCCCAAAACGCTCGGCTCTCCGGATCTTCTTCTCGATATCGGAGAAGGGAGGCGCAGTAGCGTTCTCGGTGGCGGAGGAGTCAGCTGGATAAGGCTTGGAGCCATCGTCAAGCTCCTTTTCGGGGACATCATCGAGTTTGGGATCTTGTAGTGGGGGTAGTGGGTCGGCGGTCTTGGTAAGGGGTTCAATGGAAGGAGTATGGTCGCTTGCCTTCTCCGCTTCGGTAGCCATTGATGTACGGACGGTGTGAGAAGTGAGAAGGTAAATCGGAAGAGAGAAAAAGAAAAGTATCGCTGTAAACTTGTAATGGAACAAATGAGATTTGCGGTGGACTTGGAAGCCTTTCTCTATGTAAATATAGTGGGCGGTTTGTGTCTGATCATTTAGTATTATTGCACTTGAGTCCTTAATTTGTTTTTCTTTTGGCACTTCAGTCCTAATATTTTTCATATTTTCCTTAGGGAATTTTCATTGAAGAAGGAAACAAGTTTCAATTTTTTTTTTTTAAAAAAGAGAGAGAGAGAGAGAGTGAGACAAAGGTCCCGTTTGGGGAGCTTCTTAAAAAGCTAAAATCACTTTTAAAAAAAGTTATGGTGGTGTTTGGTAACACTTTTTAATCAGTTTTCTGTTTTTAAAAGTAGAAAAGTGAAAATATTTTTAAAAGACATGTTCTATAAAACTATTTTTACTTCTCAATTTTATAATTAGAAATCAAATTTTTTTTTAAAAAAAAAAATCACTTTCAATATTTTTTTAAAGTCTTTGTTCGTAATCAATCTTTTGGATTACAACCAGACCCGGACCAAATCTCCTCCCCACGGCCCTGGCGTTGAACCCGGCTTCTGATCCGAACCCAAATCCGAGCCCGAACCTAGACCCGACTTAAATAAAATCAAAAAAAAAATGAACTTTACATAACACACTTTTGTTTTCTGTTTTTTAAAATTAAAAAACAAAAGTTGTTACAGAACGCATTTTTATTTTTCAAAAAAAAAATTAAAAACAAAAATTTTACTTTCATTTTGTGATTAAAAAATTAAAAAACAAAAGTATTACCAAACGTCACCTATGAGTTAATATGTGTTTGGTAAAATTTAAAAAATAGTTTTTTCAAAAATTTAAGTGAAATTTATATCTTTTAGAAAAAGTTGGCCCACCCTAGCTTTGGGATTTTAGCTTTTAAGGAAAGCTATAATTTTGGTTTAATGAATTTTTCACTTGACCCAATTGCCCTCATCTAATTTTAAAATTCCCCATTTACCAATTAATTTTAGGATTTCTTACATTCTTTCAATTTCATCTTTATTCAAAAAAAAAAAAAAAGAAAAAATCCTTGTCTAATCAAAAACTACTCAACAATCTTATTATTATTATAATTATTAGTAAAAGTTTAATTTATTATTTTATTATGTAAATATTTAAAAGAATTAAATATTATAAAAAAAATTATCGTAATTTATAATATAATAAATAATATTTATAAATATATTAATATGTATAAAATTATTTAAATAAATTAGATAACAAATGTCATACTTATTTTAGTAATCATATATTTAACAGCTATTTAATTATTCAGCTTACCAAACACTTATATACAACTTTTTCAACTCACAGCTGTTTTAAAATTATATTTACCAAACACTTAGGAGCTTTTTCTCACAGCATAGCTACAACTGCTTTTTCTCACAGCACAGCTACAGTTGCTTTTCCCACAGCACAACTGTGCCAAACTGGCCCAAAGAGAATCTATGAAAAATTATGGTAAATGATCGAAAATAAAATTTAGTGTGTCAGAAAAAAAAATATAGTATTTTTCAAAATTATTAAAAAATAATGTATAGTTTTAAAAGGAAAATTTATTTTGCCCATGGATTAGGTGGACTCTAGACGCAAACCTAACTCACCTACACTTAGAGGCGAGCCTAATATATAGGTAAATATTCATATTTTAAAATTTGTTGATAAATGACGTTTTGTACTATTTATTACTTAAATTTCCTTTTATCACATAAAATTTTCATAGTTTTCACATTTCTTAACGTTTTTTCTTTCTTAACTTCTTTTTTAAGGATTTAGAAGCATATCACTTATGTTGACCTCACATTTAGCCAACTGACAACAAAATCGTATTAATACTGATGTTTGCCATGTGTTACATAATATAAACCAAAAACTAAAAGAACACAGGATTTTATAGAGGTTCAGCCCCCTTAGTTAGCAGGTAATGACCTACTCTCCTTTTTGGTATACTGATACTGAGAGATAATACTATGTTGGAATTTATTTTAACAGGATCTTAGATCTACTCACAAGTATGTTGTTTAAACACCCTAAATATGAACTTTCTAAAACGATAAATTAAACACATATAAAGTTAAGAAAACCTTACATTGATGCAGCGGAATTAATGTCTCCTTCCACTCAGATCTCTAACCCTTGTATCCTTTCTGTAACAGAGTATAATCAAGATCTGAGCCCGAATGTCCTTCTTCTTCAAGTTTGATCCTTCACAGTCTTCCAATCTATGATTGAGTTACTGCTTGCTGTGTGTGGGCACTTAATCTTTCACTAGGGTTCGAAATTGATGAAGGGAAAAGAAGAGAGAGGGTTTCGGCCAGGTATAGAAAGTGGGGAAGGCTCAGTTTTTCTGAAGAGAGAAATTTCTGTCAGAGGTATAGAAAGTGGAAACTTATGATTTGACTGAGCTATCACTTTCTATTTATAGGCAACTACTAGGTTTAGGTTATGAATTATTTAGCATTAAAATAATGAAAAAATCAATTTGAAACTCCTCATTAAGTGGCTGGCCAAGGTGTAGTAGTGGGCCCCACTTGATTTTGCAGTTTTATCAAATTTTATTTCTATTTTCTCAAAAACGCCAATTTTCTAATTCTAACCTTTTAAATGCCAAAACTAATTATTTAATAACTAAAATAGATTATTAAATAATATTGTCATTTAATTTAATTATTAATTAGACATATAAAGTCCATTAATAAATAAATAAACCTAGAAACTCTTTTCTTTACAATTTCACCCCTGCTTAGTGAAAATTAACAAAATTAGACATAGTCTAACTTTAGAATTATAATTGACCAATCACGAATCAATTAATGAGTCTTACAAGCAGAATATTCTTAACTAGAATGGGGACCATGGATCTATATGCTGAGCTTCCAATAAGTGAACCAAATTTACCAAGTAAATTCCTACTTATTAATTCTTCGTTGAATCCACTCTTAGAACTTAGAATTGCACTCTCAGACTTATATAGAGCATATTATATGTTTCACGATATCAATATGCTATCTCATTTAACCATTGTTATAATCTTATTGTGATTTAAAGATCCTCTATATAGATGATCTACATCGAGATGGGATTTCTTTACCGTTCTCACCCCTCAATGTATGTTGCCCCTTAAAACACTTAGCTACCTGTAAATGGTGTTTAGTGATCTAATAATTAGTCAGTTAAACAAGAGCTCATCCATTTACTTCTATTTTCTAAGCTCGAAGGGAATCATCACTTTACTTCTATACACCAGTAGAAGCTATAGATTCCATATTTATGTTCAGCACTCCCACTCAATCATACTATCATGTTCCCAAAATATACGTATCACCCTGACCTAAAAGTAGGCTTAACTAATAAATCAAAGAACATGAATAACACTCCTGAGTTGAGCCTAAGCATATCAGGATTTAGATTCTTTTAATCTTAAGATCAACTATTGATATTGACTTGGAAAGATATATATAACGGTAAGTTTGTAATATCTTAACTTAGTTGCAATATCGGTCCAGTCCAATGTATACTCCATACATTCGAAACTAGTATACTTTACTAATGTCCTGGAAAGAACATAACACTTACTCCAAGTGTAAGTACACATCATCGCTGATTATCACATTAGTGTAAACCCAATAACACTGATGAAACAGGGACCAAGTCTTTTGATACATATGATCACAATCACATTCCACTGTGTTGACTATACTTTAATTGTGAATAAACATATGATCTGGATTTAACTGATTCTGTGTGTAAACATAATAAACATATTAAACCATTAGCATGTAGAATTCATGCAAACATCAATCACTTCAAATTTCTTATATTGATAACTAATCAGATTGTAAAGAGTTTTATTTAGGGCATAAAACCCAACATACTATTCATATCACTACAGGTATGATCTGAGATAGCTCTTTTAAGGTTACAATGTAGGAATCAAAGATGGAAATTCTCAAGTTAGGAGAGAAGCAATGGTGGGCGTGTGAAAAAGAGAGAGTTCAGACTTTGAATTTAGCTTATGACTTCAGACTTAGGGTTTTAAAGTTAAGTTAAGGCCCTTTATATAGGAGAGCTTAAACTCCTTTTATCAGGTAAAATAAATAAGTATTTACGTATTAAATTAGTAAAATACAAATCATTAAAATGCCTCTTAAATATAGATATTTTCCCTCTATTTTCGTGGGCTGTTGAGGCCCAATTCATAATCTAGCCTGGTGACCATGCATGAAGTTGTACACCAGAGTCCTGCCACGCCAAGTTCTAGCTGGCCATGCATCTACAGGATGCAGGCTGGCCAACCTTGTGTTGTCCAAAAGCTGGCTGGCCCATGCTAGCCATAGGGCCGGCCGACCAGCCTCCTTAAGGTGGTTGGTCCATTATTCTTCATCCCATTTGAGTGTCGGGACTCCCCATTGGTTGAAGTGCTGAGTATATGACTTGGCATTCTTGTTGGTGAGTTGTACTGCCACGTGGTGCTGATATCCGCGACGTAGACATGCCATGTCATGTGGGCGAAAATTGGGATAACATTTACCGCCAAGTCCCTATGTGGACGTCTATGCAGATAGGGACTTTCCAGCTGAGTTGGGGCTGATGTAGCCTTAATTGAGTATATATTAATGTATTTTTAGTCTTTGAAATAACTGCTTTTGACTGTTTGATCTCATTTGTTACATTAAGTTAACTGCATTGTACTTCTACATGCTTTTTAGTTGAACACTACGTGGCAAGTGAAGAAGTGGTACCATAGAAGCTATATAATCCTTATGGAGGGAAACTTCTCTTCACTTTTCACTTTTCATTCTCTCACTAGAAAAAGTAACTTTGAAACGCTCCTCCTTCTCTAGAGGTCGAAGCCCACATTGCTCCATCTCGAGATTTTTGTGCCATTTCGACGGTCTAAGCTTCCCATTCTCTTCGTCAAAGGTTTCTTGTAGTGGGTAAGCTTTCTATTCCCGCTATTTACTTGATTTAGTTGATTTTTCCATGATTGCATAAATCTTTTCTTTGCTTTGAACTTTTTTGATTCCCACGTTAGATTGTAATCTTTTTTGGTTTTTTGATCTGCATGGTAGTCTTAGGATGTGTAATGTATGATTTTTAAACAAAAAATATTTGATCTGACCTTCGTTGTGATTCTTATCTCTTTGAATCACAAAGAACACGAAGAACGTGTTTGAGTTCTTGAAAAACACACGTTCGAATCCTTCGTATACCCTGGCCGGCAATGAAGGTCTTGTTCAAGACCTAGCTGGCCATGGATGTTCACCATGGGATCTGGTTGGCCATAGGGGGATACCCTAAGAGTTGGTCGGCCTATGCCTAGAAGTAAAATTCTTGGCCGGCCCTAGGTTGGATCATGGGACCTGGTCAGGCCTCTAAGGCTTGGGAACCCTGGCCAGCCAAGGCCAAAGTTCTAAGTGGACAACCAATATTTTATCCTCTATTAACCTCAACTAAGGTCTTATGACGACCTTGTATGCATATACAATTGTAATCTTATGTGTTGTTCCCTTGGGAACTCTGTATAAGACTTGGTAGTGAGTCCATTATAGTGAAGTGCACAACTTAAGACTCACTATTTGTTGGATATATTTTACCAGGATTTAGATTTACTAACAAGTATGTTTCATTAACATCCTAATATGAATTCTAAAACAATAAAATAAACACATATAAAGTTTAGGAAACCTTACATTGGGTGCAGCGGAATATAATGACTCCTTCCGTTCAGATATCTAGCCCTTGATTCCTTTCTATAGCAGAGCATTATCAATATCTGAACTTGGATCTCTTTGTCTCCTTCCTTTGATGCTGATTCTCCTTCTTGTTGGTTGATTTTCCACAATCTTACACACTATGATTGAGATACCACTTGATGTGTGTGGGCACTCACTCATTCACTCAAGGAATTCAAAATTTAGAGAAGAAAAGAAGAGGGAAGAGGTTCGGCCTATAGAGAAAAGATAGAGGCTCAGTTTTCATCTGACAAAGTTCACAAAAGTTAAGTGTGAATGAGAGCCATCACTATCTATTTATAGGTAACCACCTAGGTTTAGGTTAGAATTATTTGGCATTAAAAATAATGAAAAAATAAATGATAAAACCCATAAAGTGTGGCCGGCCATGGGCTTGGATAATGGGCCTCACTTATGCAATTTTGCTGTTTTATCATTCATGCATCTGATTTTCTCAAAAACGCCAATTTTCAAATTCAACCATTTAAATGCCAATTCTAATTATTTAATAACTAAAAATTAATTATTAAATAATATTGTCATTTAATATATTTATTAATTAGACATATAAAGTCTCTCAACTAATAAATAAACCTAGAATCTCTTTTCTTTACAATTTCGTCCTTGCTTAGTGAAAATTCACAAAGTAGACACAGTATAACTTTAGAATTATAATTGATTAATCAAAATCAATTAAGTGAGTCTTACAAGCAGTATGGTCTCAACTAGTATGGGGACCATGGGTCTATATATCCGAGCTTCCAATAAGTAGATCAAGAATTTATATCTTAAATTCACTGACTTATTAATTCTTCGTTGAATCCACGCATAGGACTTAGAATTGCACTCTCAGTATATAGAACGCTCTATATGTTCCACGATATAGACACGTCATTAGTTATCCATTGTTATAACCCTAATGTGATCAATGATCCTCTATATAGATGATTTACACTGTAAAGGGATTAAATTACCGTAACACCCTACAATGTATTTTATCCTTAAAACACTTAACCCGGTATAAATGATATTTCAACTAAGTGAAATGAGATCTCCACCATTTATTTTTGTTTGGTTAAGCTCGAAGGAAATCATCCTTTACTTTCTATTCGCCAGATAGAAGCTATAGATTCCATATTTATGTTAGCGCTCTCACTCAATTGCACTACCGTGTTCCCAAAATGTACGTATCACCCTGACCCAAAAGTAGGCTTAACTAACAAATCAAAGAACACGAATAACACTCTTGAGATTGAACCTAATCGTATCAGGATTAAGATCATTTGATCTAGGATCAACAGGTGATATTGAATTGAATAGATATTACGGTAAATTCTAATATATCTAATCAAAGTTCAATATCGGTCCCTTCCGATGTATACTCCATACATACGATGCTGGTAAACTTTGCCAATGTCCTGGAAAGGACATAACACTTATCCAAGGTGTAAGAATACCTATCGCTGATTATACCATGTCAGTCTAAATCCAGTGTTCTGACAAATCAGGGAATAAACTTTTGAACATATAATTAAGATTATATTCCACTGTGTTGACAACACTATAATCATTAACAAATTGATATGTTCTGGACTGAAATAGAATTCATACATTATGTACATAATCATGAAATAAATCATGTGAACCATGCAACATTAAATGTTATTTCTGATGTATATTAATAAGTAAATCTGGTTATATTGAAATGAGTTTTATTTAGGGCATAAAACCCAACACTATTTGTGTAAGTAGATGTACTTGAGATGGTACTTCAATGATACCCATCCTTGTACAATGTGATTTACCTCGAAAATACCCTTGGGTACAATTGACTAGAACTTTGTCTATAGCTTTGTCAGGTTGCTCACCTCCCTGTGTCTCTTCTATGCAGGTGACTTCGAGTGTTAATATAGGGAGGTGACAACTGTTGTGTCATAGGTCCCTGTTGGGTTTTGTGCCCTAAATAAAACTCATTTCAATATAATCAGATTTACTTATTAATAAAGATCAGAAAGAACATTTTATGTTGCATGATTCACATGATTTATTTCACGATTATATATATAATGTATGAATTCTATTTAAGTCCAGAACATATGAATTTATTAATGATTATAGTGTTGTCAGCACAGTTGAATATAATCTTAATTATATGTTCGAAAGTTTATTCCCTGATTTGTCAGAACACTGGATTTAGACTGACATGGTATAATCAGCGATAGGTATTCTTACACCTTGGAAAAGTGTTATGTCCTTTCCAGGACATTGGCAAAGTTTACCAGTATCGGATGTATGGAGTATACATCGGAAGGGACCGATATTGAACTTTGATTAGATATATTAGAATTTACCGTAATATCTATTCAATTCAATATCACCTGTTGATCCTAGATCAAATGATCTTAATCCTGATATGATTTGGTTCAATCTCAAGAGTGTTATTCGTGTTCTTTGATTTGTTAGTTAAGCCTACTTTTGGGTCAGGGTGATACGTACATTTTGGGAACACTAGAAGGCAATTGAGTGGGAGCGCTAACATAAATATGGAATCTATAGCTTCTATCTGGCGAATAGAAAGTAAAGGATGATTTCCTTCGAGCTTAACCAAACGAAAATAAATGGTGGAGTACTCATTTCACTTAGCTGAAATATCATTTATACAGGGTTAAGTGTTTTAAGGATAAAATACATTGTAGGGTGTTACGGTAATTTAATCCCTTTACAATGTAAATCATGTATATAGAGGATCATTTATCAAATTAGGATTATAACAATGGATAACTAATGACGTGTCTATATCGTGGAACATATAGAGTGTTCTAATATAGGCAATTCCAAGTTCTAAGAGTGGATTCAATAAGGAATTGATAAGTTAGGGAATTTACTTGGTAAATTCGGTTCGACTTATTGGAAGCTCGGTTATATAGGCCCATGGTCTCCATACTAGTTGAGACCATACTGCTTTTAAGACTCAGTTAATTGATTTTAATTAATCAATTATAATTCTAAAAGTTAGACTATGTCTACTTTATGAATTTTCACTAAGCAATGGTAAAATTGTAAAGAAAAGAGATTCTAGGTTTATTTATTAATTAAGATATTTTATATGTCTAAATTAATAAATATATTAAATGAAAATATTATTTAATTATTCTTAAGTTATTAAATAATTAGAATTGACATTTGAATGGTTAAATTGGAAAATTGGTATTTTTGAGAAAATGGGAATGGAAAATAACAAAATGGGAAAGTTGCAAAGTGAGGCCCAATTTCCTTATATGGGCCGCCCACTATGCATAGGCTTTTACCATTTTATTTTTTCATTATTTTAATGCCACACAATTCTAACCTAAACCTAGAGGGCATTCTATAAATAGAAAGTAATGGCTTCAGGAAACAACACACATTTGCATCTCATTCTTTTCAGAGTGAATTCCTGAGCCACCACTTTCCTCTCTCTTTTCTTCTCTTTAATATTTCAAAATCCTTGAGTGAATGAGTAGTGCCCACACACATCAAGTGGTACCTCAATCATAGTATGTAAGACTATGGAAAATCAACCATCAAAGAAGGAGAGAAAGAGATCCAGATTCAGATCTTGATTATGCTCTGCTACAGAAAGGAATCAAGGGCTAGAGATCTGAATGGAAGGAGTCATATTATTCCGCTGCACCCAATGTAAGGTTTTCTTAAACTCTTATGTGTTTATTTCATTGTTTTAGAATTCATATTAGGATGTTAATGAAACATACTTGGTAGTAAATCTAGATCCTGGTAAAATAAATTCCAACAGTCCCATCAACTTTGCTTTTGAGAGATAGCATTCAGTTTGTCCCCTTGCTCCCTTCTAACTGGTTCTGAACTAATAGTAATATACTATGGCTAGAACAAAATGATCGTGTTGTAGTGCGCCACCATATGACCCTTATGTTGTCAGGGTGGCAATGATGGGCAGAGTTAGAGTTATAGAGGAGACCACACAACCCCATGATGATATAGATCTAGAGGTCGACCAGGGAGAGGTGCCTGATGCTGACCAGGGGACTGAGAGTTATGACACTGAGTGTGAGGTGGAGGAGGTTGCGCTTGTTAGGAGGAGGACTTACAGAACTTGTGATGGGAAGCCATTCAATAGGCTAGGCCATCCTTCAGTGACCATGTCTTGATACAGTCTTCAGAACCTCAGGTTCTTGATGCTGGATCACAAGGAGACAAGTGGGTCTCTCCCACATCTGTTATTCCTGTCGAGACTTTTGACAGGATACTAGCCAGTGGACTATTGAGAGGTGTCCAGTGTGAGATACTCACGAGGGATCATAGAGCACACCGGCTTGCCATCGGTTGGATGGCATGGTCGGAGTGCCATATTCAGGAGGGGGTTGATGTTGCTGTTGCACCCATAATTTTGAGATATTGCTACTTACTTTGGAATGTGTTGAACACAAATCACCCCAAAAAGTATAAAATACTTATCACCGATGTTTGTTCTATATGCAGAGCTAGGCTGGCCTCAGCCTACTTTGTATGAGATTGGATACTACTTTAATCTAAAATATGCTCTAAAACAAAATCGGACGAGGTATTTCTACTTCAGTCAGGTTGGCCATCAGTAGTTGGGTGACACCAACAGAACGCCTATGTCAAAAGTTGGTGGAGATGCCCGAAACTACTTAATTTCCTAAGATATCCATGAGATTCGACATCACTTCTTCTAGCAAGTGCCGACATACAAGCGCTCCATCCTTACTCTGTAGATGAGGGATAGGGCGAATCACATCCTATCCCTCCCCGTGGTGAAGAGGAACATAATCAGGTTGGCCAGTGTGGCCAACTTTCAGAAGTACGGCTTGTATCCTCTTGCTTTTAGAGTTATGGGGGCTGAGGGCCCATCAGTTGGTGTGGATGGAGCCCCAGCTACTGAGGAGGTTTGTCCTGGTGGTGGACATGGACATGGATGACCGTGTGCCTCTGTCCCGAATAGCCTGGGGTCTAGAAAAGAGAGAGAGGGCCCTCTGCCAGTGCTTG